>NW_027665596.1:0-36929 GCF_963924005.1 Protomyctophum bolini
TAAGCTAAGCAAAAGTGAACCAGGCCTTTTTACTGTGAAAATGGCACTTTGGGACTGTGAAAGTGACATTTTGGCCCTGTTGTCCCAAACTGCCCCAGCACTTCCCACATTGCTCAAAGTGGCTAGCTTTCATCCCAACACAGTTTATAGGGCCATACGGTACATAGTTTTCAAGTTACAGACTAAGCTAAGCAAAAGTGAACCAGGCCTTTTTACTGTGAAAATGGCACTTTGGGACTGTGAAAGTGACATTTTGGCCCTGTTGTCCCAAACTGCCCCAGCACTTCCCACATTGCTCAAAGTGGCTAGCTTTCATCCCAACACAGTTTATAGGGCCATACGGTACATAGTTTTCAAGTTACAGACTAAGCTAAGCAAAAGTGAACCAGGCCTTTTTACTGTGAAAATGGCACTTTGGGACTGTGAAAGTGACATTTTGGCCTGTTCGTCCCTGTTGTCCCAAACTGCCCCAGCACTTCCCACATTGCTCAAAGTGGCTAGCTTTCATCCCAACACAGTTTATAGGGCCATACGGTACATAGTTTTCAAGTTACAGACTAAGCTAAGCAAAAGTGAACCAGGCCTTTTTACTGTGAAAATGGCACTTTGGGACTGTGAAAGTGACATTTTGGCCCTGTTGTCCCAAACTGCCCCAGCACTTCCCACATTGCTCAAAGTGGCTAGCTTTCATCCCAACACAGTTTATAGGGCCATACGGTACATAGTTTTCAAGTTACAGACTAAGCTAAGCAAAAGTGAACCAGGCCTTTTTACTGTGAAAATGGCACTTTGGGACTGTGAAAGTGACATTTTGGCCCTGTTGTCCCAAACTGCCCCAGCACTTCCCACATTGCTCAAAGTGGCTAGCTTTCATCCCAACACAGTTTATAGGGCCATACGGTACATAGTTTTCAAGTTACAGACTAAGCTAAGCAAAAGTGAACCAGGCCTTTTTACTGTGAAAATGGCACTTTGGGACTGTGAAAGTGACATTTTGGCCCTGTTGTCCCAAACTGCCCCAGCACTTCCCACATTGCTCAAAGTGGCTAGCTTTCATCCCAACACAGTTTATAGGGCCATACGGTACATAGTTTTCAAGTTACAGACTAAGCTAAGCAAAAGTGAACCAGGCCTTTTTACTGTGAAAATGGCACTTTGGGACTGTGAAAGTGACATTTTGGCCCTGTTCGTTCCCTGTTGTCCCAAACTGCCCCAGCTCTTGCCACAATGCTCAAAGTGGCTAGCTTTCATCCCAACACAGTTTATAGGGCCATACGGTACATAGTTTTCAAGTTACAGACTAAGCTAAGCAAAAGTGAACCAGGCCTTTTTACTGTGAAAATGGCACTTTGGGACTGTGAAAGTGACATTTTGGCCCTGTTGTCCCAAACTGCCCCAGCACTTCCCACACTGCTCAAAGTGGCTAGCTTTCATCCCAACACAGTTTATAGGGCCATACGGTACATAGTTTTCAAGTTACAGACTAAGCTAAGCAAAAGTGAACCAGGCCTTTTTACTGTGAAAATGGCACTTTGGGACTGTGAAAGTGACATTTTGGCCCTGTTGTCCCAAACTGCCCCAGCACTTCCCACATTGCTCAAAGTGGCTAGCTTTCATCCCAACACAGTTTATAGGGCCATACGGTACATAGTTTTCAAGTTACAGACTAAGCTAAGCAAAAGTGAACCAGGCCTTTTTACTGTGAAAATGGCACTTTGGGACTGTGAAAGTGACATTTTGGCCCTGTTGTCCCAAACTGCCCCAGCACTTCCCACATTGCTCAAAGTGGCTAGCTTTCATCCCAACACAGTTTATAGGGCCATACGGTACATAGTTTTCAAGTTACAGACTAAGCTAAGCAAAATGAATCTTTTTTTTTTTACTGTGAAAACGGCACTTTGGGACTGTGAAAGTGACATTTTGGCCCTGTTGTCCCAAACTGCCCCAGCACTTCCCACATTGCTCAAAGTGGCTAGCTTTCATCCCAACACAGTTTATAGGGCCATACGGTACATAGTTTTCAAGTTACAGACTAAGCTAAGCAAAAGTGAACCAGGCCTTTTTACTGTGAAAATGGCACTTTGGGACTGTGAAAGTGACATTTTGGCCCTGTTGTCCCAAACTGCCCCAGCACTTCCCACATTGCTCAAAGTGGCTAGCTTTCATCCCAACACAGTTTATAGGGCCATACGGTACATAGTTTTCAAGTTACAGACTAAGCTAAGCAAAAGTGAACCAGGCCTTTTTACTGTGAAAATGGCACTTTGGGACTGTGAAAGTGACATTTTGGCCCTGTTGTCCCAAACTGCCCCAGCACTTCCCACATTGCTCAAAGTGGCTAGCTTTCATCCCAACACAGTTTATAGGGCCATACGGTACATAGTTTTCAAGTTACAGACTAAGCTAAGCAAAAGTGAACCAGGCCTTTTTACTGTGAAAATGGCACTTTGGGACTGTGAAAGTGACATTTTGGCCCTGTTCGTTCCCTGTTGTCCCAAACTGCCCCAGCTCTTGCCACAATGCTCAAAGTGGCTAGCTTTCATCCCAACACAGTTTATAGGGCCATACGGTACATAGTTTTCAAGTTACAGACTAAGCTAAGCAAAAGTGAACCAGGCCTTTTTACTGTGAAAATGGCACTTTGGGACTGTGAAAGTGACATTTTGGCCCTGTTGTCCCAAACTGCCCCAGCACTTCCCACACTGCTCAAAGTGGCTAGCTTTCATCCCAACACAGTTTATAGGGCCATACGGTACATAGTTTTCAAGTTACAGACTAAGCTAAGCAAAAGTGAACCAGGCCTTTTTACTGTGAAAATGGCACTTTGGGACTGTGAAAGTGACATTTTGGCCCTGTTGTCCCAAACTGCCCCAGCACTTCCCACATTGCTCAAAGTGGCTAGCTTTCATCCCAACACAGTTTATAGGGCCATACGGTACATAGTTTTCAAGTTACAGACTAAGCTAAGCAAAAGTGAACCAGGCCTTTTTACTGTGAAAATGGCACTTTGGGACTGTGAAAGTGACATTTTGGCCCTGTTGTCCCAAACTGCCCCAGCACTTCCCACATTGCTCAAAGTGGCTAGCTTTCATCCCAACACAGTTTATAGGGCCATACGGTACATAGTTTTCAAGTTACAGACTAAGCTAAGCAAAATGAATCTTTTTTTTTTACTGTGAAAACGGCACTTTGGGACTGTGAAAGTGACATTTTGGCCCTGTTGTCCCAAACTGCCCCAGCACTTCCCACATTGCTCAAAGTGGCTAGCTTTCATCCCAACACAGTTTATAGGGCCATACGGTACATAGTTTTCAAGTTACAGACTAAGCTAAGCAAAAGTGAACCAGGCCTTTTTACTGTGAAAATGGCACTTTGGGACTGTGAAAGTGACATTTTGGCCCTGTTGTCCCAAACTGCCCCAGCACTTCCCACATTGCTCAAAGTGGCTAGCTTTCATCCCAACACAGTTTATAGGGCCATACGGTACATAGTTTTCAAGTTACAGACTAAGCTAAGCAAAAGTGAACCAGGCCTTTTTACTGTGAAAATGGCACTTTGGGACTGTGAAAGTGACATTTTGGCCCTGTTGTCCCAAACTGCCCCAGCACTTCCCACATTGCTCAAAGTGGCTAGCTTTCATCCCAACACAGTTTATAGGGCCATACGGTACATAGTTTTCAAGTTACAGACTAAGCTAAGCAAAAGTGAACCAGGCCTTTTTACTGTGAAAATGGCACTTTGGGACTGTGAAAGTGACATTTTGGCCCTGTTCGTTCCCTGTTGTCCCAAACTGCCCCAGCTCTTGCCACAATGCTCAAAGTGGCTAGCTTTCATCCCAACACAGTTTATAGGGCCATACGGTACATAGTTTTCAAGTTACAGACTAAGCTAAGCAAAAGTGAACCAGGCCTTTTTACTGTGAAAATGGCACTTTGGGACTGTGAAAGTGACATTTTGGCCCTGTTGTCCCAAACTGCCCCAGCACTTCCCACATTGCTCAAAGTGGCTAGCTTTCATCCCAACACAGTTTATAGGGCCATACGGTACATAGTTTTCAAGTTACAGACTAAGCTAAGCAAAAGTGAACCAGGCCTTTTTACTGTGAAAATGGCACTTTGGGACTGTGAAAGTGACATTTTGGCCCTGTTGTCCCAAACTGCCCCAGCACTTCCCACATTGCTCAATGTGGCTAGCTTTCATCCCAACACAGTTTATAGGGCCATACGGTACATAGTTTTCAAGTTACAGACAAAGCTAAGCAAAATGAATCTTTTTTTTTTTACTGTGAAAACGGCACTTTGGGACTGTGAAAGTGACATTTTGGCCCTGTTGTCCCAAACTGCCCCAGCACTTCCCACATTGCTCAAAGTGGCTAGCTTTCATCCCAACACAGTTTATAGGGCCATACGGTACATAGTTTTCAAGTTACAGACTAAGCTAAGCAAAATGAATCTGTTTTTTTTTACTGTGAAAATGGCACTTTGGGACTGTGAAAGTGACATTTTGGCCCTGTTGTCCCAAACTGCCCCAGCACTTCCCACATTGCTCAAAGTGGCTAGCTTTCATCCCAACACAGTTTATAGGGCCATACGGTACATAGTTTTCAAGTTACAGACTAAGCTAAGCAAAAGTGAACCAGGCCTTTTTACTGTGAAAATGGCACTTTGGGACTGTGAAAGTGACATTTTGGCCCTGTTGTCCCAAACTGCCCCAGCACTTCCCACATTGCTCAAAGTGGCTAGCTTTCATCCCAACACAGTTTATAGGGCCATACGGTACATAGTTTTCAAGTTACAGACTAAGCTAAGCAAAATGAATCTGTTTTTTTTTTACTGTGAAAATGGCACTTTGGGACTGTGAAAGTGACATTTTGGCCCTGTTGTCCCAAACTGCCCCAGCACTTCCCACATTGCTCAAAGTGGCTAGCTTTCATCCCAACACAGTTTATAGGGCCATACGGTACATAGTTTTCAAGTTACAGACTAAGCTAAGCAAAAGTGAACCAGGCCTTTTTACTGTGAAAATGGCACTTTGGGACTGTGAAAGTGACATTTTGGCCCTGTTGTCCCAAACTGCCCCAGCACTTCCCACATTGCTCAAAGTGGCTAGCTTTCATCCCAACACAGTTTATAGGGCCATACGGTACATAGTTTTCAAGTTACAGACTAAGCTAAGCAAAAGTGAACCAGGCCTTTTTACTGTGAAAATGGCACTTTGGGACTGTGAAAGTGACATTTTGGCCCTGTTCGTTCCCTGTTGTCCCAAACTGCCCCAGCTCTTGCCACAATGCTCAAAGTGGCTAGCTTTCATCCCAACACAGTTTATAGGGCCATACGGTACATAGTTTTCAAGTTACAGACTAAGCTAAGCAAAAGTGAACCAGGCCTTTTTACTGTGAAAATGGCACTTTGGGACTGTGAAAGTGACATTTTGGCCCTGTTGTCCCAAACTGCCCCAGCACTTCCCACATTGCTCAAAGTGGCTAGCTTTCATCCCAACACAGTTTATAGGGCCATACGGTACATAGTTTTCAAGTTACAGACTAAGCTAAGCAAAAGTGAACCAGGCCTTTTTACTGTGAAAATGGCACTTTGGGACTGTGAAAGTGACATTTTGGCCCTGTTGTCCCAAACTGCCCCAGCACTTCCCACATTGCTCAAAGTGGCTAGCTTTCATCCCAACACAGTTTATAGGGCCATACGGTACATAGTTTTCAAGTTACAGACAAAGCTAAGCAAAATGAATCTTTTTTTTTTTACTGTGAAAACGGCACTTTGGGACTGTGAAAGTGACATTTTGGCCCTGTTGTCCCAAACTGCCCCAGCACTTCCCACATTGCTCAAAGTGGCTAGCTTTCATCCCAACACAGTTTATAGGGCCATACGGTACATAGTTTTCAAGTTACAGACTAAGCTAAGCAAAATGAATCTGTTTTTTTTTACTGTGAAAATGGCACTTTGGGACTGTGAAAGTGACATTTTGGCCCTGTTGTCCCAAACTGCCCCAGCACTTCCCACATTGCTCAAAGTGGCTAGCTTTCATCCCAACACAGTTTATAGGGCCATACGGTACATAGTTTTCAAGTTACAGACTAAGCTAAGCAAAAGTGAACCAGGCCTTTTTACTGTGAAAATGGCACTTTGGGACTGTGAAAGTGACATTTTGGCCCTGTTGTCCCAAACTGCCCCAGCACTTCCCACATTGCTCAAAGTGGCTAGCTTTCATCCCAACACAGTTTATAAGGCCATACGGTACATAGTTTTCAAGTTACAGACTAAGCTAAGCAAAATGAATCTGTTTTTTTTTTACTGTGAAAATGGCACTTTGGGACTGTGAAAGTGACATTTTGGCCCTGTTGTCCCAAACTGCCCCAGCACTTCCCACATTGCTCAAAGTGGCTAGCTTTCATCCCAACACAGTTTATAGGGCCATACGGTACATAGTTTTCAAGTTACAGACTAAGCTAAGCAAAAGTGAACCAGGCCTTTTTACTGTGAAAATGGCACTTTGGGACTGTGAAAGTGACATTTTGGCCCTGTTGTCCCAAACTGCCCCAGCACTTCCCACATTGCTCAAAGTGGCTAGCTTTCATCCCAACACAGTTTATAGGGCCATACGGTACATAGTTTTCAAGTTACAGACTAAGCTAAGCAAAAGTGAACCAGGCCTTTTTACTGTGAAAATGGCACTTTGGGACTGTGAAAGTGACATTTTGGCCCTGTTGTCCCAAACTGCCCCAGCACTTCCCACATTGCTCAAAGTGGCTAGCTTTCATCCCAACACAGTTTATAGGGCCATACGGTACATAGTTTTCAAGTTACAGACTAAGCTAAGCAAAATGAATCTTTTTTTTTTTACTGTGAAAACGGCACTTTGGGACTGTGAAAGTGACATTTTGGCCCTGTTGTCCCAAACTGCCCCAGCACTTCCCACATTGCTCAAAGTGGCTAGCTTTCATCCCAACACAGTTTATAGGGCCATACGGTACATAGTTTTCAAGTTACAGACTAAGCTAAGCAAAAGTGAACCAGGCCTTTTTACTGTGAAAATGGCACTTTGGGACTGTGAAAGTGACATTTTGGCCCTGTTGTCCCAAACTGCCCCAGCACTTCCCACACTGCTCAAAGTGGCTAGCTTTCATCCCAACACAGTTTATAGGGCCATACGGTACATAGTTTTCAAGTTACAGACTAAGCTAAGCAAAAGTGAACCAGGCCTTTTTACTGTGAAAATGGCACTTTGGGACTGTGAAAGTGACATTTTGGCCCTGTTGTCCCAAACTGCCCCAGCACTTCCCACAATGCTCAAAGTGGCTAGCTTTCATCCCAACACAGTTTATAGGGCCATACGGTACATAGTTTTCAAGTTACAGACTAAGCTAAGCAAAAGTGAACCAGGCCTTTTTACTGTGAAAATGGCACTTTGGGACTTTGAAAGTGACATTTTGGCCCTGTTGTCCCAAACTGCCCCAGCACTTCCCACATTGCTCAAAGTGGCTAGCTTTCATCCCAACACAGTTTATAGGGCCATACGGTACATAGTTTTCAAGTTACAGACTAAGCTAAGCAAAATGAATCTTTTTTTTTTACTGTGAAAACGGCACTTTGGGACTGTGAAAGTGACATTTTGGCCCTGTTGTCCCAAACTGCCCCAGCACTTCCCACATTGCTCAAAGTGGCTAGCTTTCATCCCAACACAGTTTATAGGGCCATACGGTACATAGTTTTCAAGTTACAGACTAAGCTAAGCAAAAGTGAACCAGGCCTTTTTACTGTGAAAATGGCACTTTGGGACTGTGAAAGTGACATTTTGGCCCTGTTGTCCCAAACTGCCCCAGCACTTCCCACATTGCTCAAAGTGGCTAGCTTTCATCCCAACACAGTTTATAGGGCCATACGGTACATAGTTTTCAAGTTACAGACTAAGCTAAGCAAAAGTGAACCAGGCCTTTTTACTGTGAAAATGGCACTTTGGGACTGTGAAAGTGACATTTTGGCCCTGTTGTCCCAAACTGCCCCAGCACTTCCCACACTGCTCAAAGTGGCTAGCTTTCATCCCAACACAGTTTATAGGGCCATACGGTACATAGTTTTCAAGTTACAGACTAAGCTAAGCAAAAGTGAACCAGGCCTTTTTACTGTGAAAATGGCACTTTGGGACTGTGAAAGTGACATTTTGGCCCTGTTGTCCCAAACTGCCCCAGCACTTCCCACAATGCTCAAAGTGGCTAGCTTTCATCCCAACACAGTTTATAGGGCCATACGGTACATAGTTTTCAAGTTACAGACTAAGCTAAGCAAAAGTGAACCAGGCCTTTTTACTGTGAAAATGGCACTTTGGGACTTTGAAAGTGACATTTTGGCCCTGTTGTCCCAAACTGCCCCAGCACTTCCCACATTGCTCAAAGTGGCTAGCTTTCATCCCAACACAGTTTATAGGGCCATACGGTACATAGTTTTCAAGTTACAGACTAAGCTAAGCAAAATGAATCTTTTTTTTTTTACTGTGAAAACGGCACTTTGGGACTGTGAAAGTGACATTTTGGCCCTGTTGTCCCAAACTGCCCCAGCACTTCCCACATTGCTCAAAGTGGCTAGCTTTCATCCCAACACAGTTTATAGGGCCATACGGTACATAGTTTTCAAGTTACAGACTAAGCTAAGCAAAAGTGAACCAGGCCTTTTTACTGTGAAAATGGCACTTTGGGACTGTGAAAGTGACATTTTGGCCCTGTTGTCCCAAACTGCCCCAGCACTTCCCACATTGCTCAAAGTGGCTAGCTTTCATCCCAACACAGTTTATAGGGCCATACGGTACATAGTTTTCAAGTTACAGACTAAGCTAAGCAAAAGTGAACCAGGCCTTTTTACTGTGAAAATGGCACTTTGGGACTGTGAAAGTGACATTTTGGCCCTGTTGTCCCAAACTGCCCCAGCACTTCCCACATTGCTCAAAGTGGCTAGCTTTCATCCCAACACAGTTTATAGGGCCATACGGTACATAGTTTTCAAGTTACAGACTAAGCTAAGCAAAAGTGAACCAGGCCTTTTTACTGTGAAAATGGCACTTTGGGACTGTGAAAGTGACATTTTGGCCCTGTTCGTTCCCTGTTGTCCCAAACTGCCCCAGCTCTTGCCACAATGCTCAAAGTGGCTAGCTTTCATCCCAACACAGTTTATAGGGCCATACGGTACATAGTTTTCAAGTTACAGACTAAGCTAAGCAAAAGTGAACCAGGCCTTTTTACTGTGAAAATGGCACTTTGGGACTGTGAAAGTGACATTTTGGCCCTGTTGTCCCAAACTGCCCCAGCACTTCCCACACTGCTCAAAGTGGCTAGCTTTCATCCCAACACAGTTTATAGGGCCATACGGTACATAGTTTTCAAGTTACAGACTAAGCTAAGCAAAAGTGAACCAGGCCTTTTTACTGTGAAAATGGCACTTTGGGACTGTGAAAGTGACATTTTGGCCCTGTTGTCCCAAACTGCCCCAGCACTTCCCACATTGCTCAAAGTGGCTAGCTTTCATCCCAACACAGTTTATAGGGCCATACGGTACATAGTTTTCAAGTTACAGACTAAGCTAAGCAAAAGTGAACCAGGCCTTTTTACTGTGAAAATGGCACTTTGGGACTGTGAAAGTGACATTTTGGCCCTGTTCGTTCCCTGTTGTCCCAAACTGCCCCAGCTCTTGCCACAATGCTCAAAGTGGCTAGCTTTCATCCCAACACAGTTTATAGGGCCATACGGTACATAGTTTTCAAGTTACAGACTAAGCTAAGCAAAAGTGAACCAGGCCTTTTTACTGTGAAAATGGCACTTTGGGACTGTGAAAGTGACATTTTGGCCCTGTTGTCCCAAACTGCCCCAGCACTTCCCACATTGCTCAAAGTGGCTAGCTTTCATCCCAACACAGTTTATAGGGCCATACGGTACATAGTTTTCAAGTTACAGACTAAGCTAAGCAAAAGTGAACCAGGCCTTTTTACTGTGAAAATGGCACTTTGGGACTGTGAAAGTGACATTTTGGCCCTGTTGTCCCAAACTGCCCCAGCACTTCCCACATTGCTCAAAGTGGCTAGCTTTCATCCCAACACAGTTTATAGGGCCATACGGTACATAGTTTTCAAGTTACAGACTAAGCTAAGCAAAAGTGAACCAGGCCTTTTTACTGTGAAAATGGCACTTTGGGACTGTGAAAGTGACATTTTGGCCCTGTTGTCCCAAACTGCCCCAGCACTTCCCACATTGCTCAAAGTGGCTAGCTTTCATCCCAACACAGTTTATAGGGCCATACGGTACATAGTTTTCAAGTTACAGACTAAGCTAAGCAAAAGTGAACCAGGCCTTTTTACTGTGAAAATGGCACTTTGGGACTGTGAAAGTGACATTTTGGCCCTGTTCGTTCCCTGTTGTCCCAAACTGCCCCAGCTCTTGCCACAATGCTCAAAGTGGCTAGCTTTCATCCCAACACAGTTTATAGGGCCATACGGTACATAGTTTTCAAGTTACAGACTAAGCTAAGCAAAAGTGAACCAGGCCTTTTTACTGTGAAAATGGCACTTTGGGACTGTGAAAGTGACATTTTGGCCCTGTTGTCCCAAACTGCCCCAGCACTTCCCACACTGCTCAAAGTGGCTAGCTTTCATCCCAACACAGTTTATAGGGCCATACGGTACATAGTTTTCAAGTTACAGACTAAGCTAAGCAAAAGTGAACCAGGCCTTTTTACTGTGAAAATGGCACTTTGGGACTGTGAAAGTGACATTTTGGCCCTGTTGTCCCAAACTGCCCCAGCACTTCCCACATTGCTCAAAGTGGCTAGCTTTCATCCCAACACAGTTTATAGGGCCATACGGTACATAGTTTTCAAGTTACAGACTAAGCTAAGCAAAAGTGAACCAGGCCTTTTTACTGTGAAAATGGCACTTTGGGACTGTGAAAGTGACATTTTGGCCCTGTTCGTTCCCTGTTGTCCCAAACTGCCCCAGCTCTTGCCACAATGCTCAAAGTGGCTAGCTTTCATCCCAACACAGTTTATAGGGCCATACGGTACATAGTTTTCAAGTTACAGACTAAGCTAAGCAAAAGTGAACCAGGCCTTTTTACTGTGAAAATGGCACTTTGGGACTGTGAAAGTGACATTTTGGCCCTGTTGTCCCAAACTGCCCCAGCACTTCCCACATTGCTCAAAGTGGCTAGCTTTCATCCCAACACAGTTTATAGGGCCATACGGTACATAGTTTTCAAGTTACAGACAAAGCTAAGCAAAATGAATCTTTTTTTTTTTACTGTGAAAACGGCACTTTGGGACTGTGAAAGTGACATTTTGGCCCTGTTGTCCCAAACTGCCCCAGCACTTCCCACATTGCTCAAAGTGGCTAGCTTTCATCCCAACACAGTTTATAGGGCCATACGGTACATAGTTTTCAAGTTACAGACTAAGCTAAGCAAAATGAATCTGTTTTTTTTTACTGTGAAAATGGCACTTTGGGACTGTGAAAGTGACATTTTGGCCCTGTTGTCCCAAACTGCCCCAGCACTTCCCACATTGCTCAAAGTGGCTAGCTTTCATCCCAACACAGTTTATAGGGCCATACGGTACATAGTTTTCAAGTTACAGACTAAGCTAAGCAAAAGTGAACCAGGCCTTTTTACTGTGAAAATGGCACTTTGGGACTGTGAAAGTGACATTTTGGCCCTGTTGTCCCAAACTGCCCCAGCACTTCCCACATTGCTCAAAGTGGCTAGCTTTCATCCCAACACAGTTTATAGGGCCATACGGTACATAGTTTTCAAGTTACAGACTAAGCTAAGCAAAAGTGAACCAGGCCTTTTTACTGTGAAAATGGCACTTTGGGACTGTGAAAGTGACATTTTGGCCCTGTTGTCCCAAACTGCCCCAGCACTTCCCACATTGCTCAAAGTGGCTAGCTTTCATCCCAACACAGTTTATAGGGCCATACGGTACATAGTTTTCAAGTTACAGACTAAGCTAAGCAAAATGAATCTTTTTTTTTTTACTGTGAAAACGGCACTTTGGGACTGTGAAAGTGACATTTTGGCCCTGTTGTCCCAAACTGCCCCAGCACTTCCCACATTGCTCAAAGTGGCTAGCTTTCATCCCAACACAGTTTATAGGGCCATACGGTACATAGTTTTCAAGTTACAGACTAAGCTAAGCAAAAGTGAACCAGGCCTTTTTACTGTGAAAATGGCACTTTGGGACTGTGAAAGTGACATTTTGGCCCTGTTGTCCCAAACTGCCCCAGCACTTCCCACATTGCTCAAAGTGGCTAGCTTTCATCCCAACACAGTTTATAGGGCCATACGGTACATAGTTTTCAAGTTACAGACTAAGCTAAGCAAAAGTGAACCAGGCCTTTTTACTGTGAAAATGGCACTTTGGGACTGTGAAAGTGACATTTTGGCCCTGTTGTCCCAAACTGCCCCAGCACTTCCCACATTGCTCAAAGTGGCTAGCTTTCATCCCAACACAGTTTATAGGGCCATACGGTACATAGTTTTCAAGTTACAGACTAAGCTAAGCAAAAGTGAACCAGGCCTTTTTACTGTGAAAATGGCACTTTGGGACTGTGAAAGTGACATTTTGGCCCTGTTCGTTCCCTGTTGTCCCAAACTGCCCCAGCTCTTGCCACAATGCTCAAAGTGGCTAGCTTTCATCCCAACACAGTTTATAGGGCCATACGGTACATAGTTTTCAAGTTACAGACTAAGCTAAGCAAAAGTGAACCAGGCCTTTTTACTGTGAAAATGGCACTTTGGGACTGTGAAAGTGACATTTTGGCCCTGTTGTCCCAAACTGCCCCAGCACTTCCCACACTGCTCAAAGTGGCTAGCTTTCATCCCAACACAGTTTATAGGGCCATACGGTACATAGTTTTCAAGTTACAGACTAAGCTAAGCAAAAGTGAACCAGGCCTTTTTACTGTGAAAATGGCACTTTGGGACTGTGAAAGTGACATTTTGGCCCTGTTGTCCCAAACTGCCCCAGCACTTCCCACATTGCTCAAAGTGGCTAGCTTTCATCCCAACACAGTTTATAGGGCCATACGGTACATAGTTTTCAAGTTACAGACTAAGCTAAGCAAAAGTGAACCAGGCCTTTTTACTGTGAAAATGGCACTTTGGGACTGTGAAAGTGACATTTTGGCCCTGTTGTCCCAAACTGCCCCAGCACTTCCCACATTGCTCAAAGTGGCTAGCTTTCATCCCAACACAGTTTATAGGGCCATACGGTACATAGTTTTCAAGTTACAGACTAAGCTAAGCAAAATGAATCTTTTTTTTTTTACTGTGAAAACGGCACTTTGGGACTGTGAAAGTGACATTTTGGCCCTGTTGTCCCAAACTGCCCCAGCACTTCCCACATTGCTCAAAGTGGCTAGCTTTCATCCCAACACAGTTTATAGGGCCATACGGTACATAGTTTTCAAGTTACAGACTAAGCTAAGCAAAAGTGAACCAGGCCTTTTTACTGTGAAAATGGCACTTTGGGACTGTGAAAGTGACATTTTGGCCCTGTTGTCCCAAACTGCCCCAGCACTTCCCACATTGCTCAAAGTGGCTAGCTTTCATCCCAACACAGTTTATAGGGCCATACGGTACATAGTTTTCAAGTTACAGACTAAGTTAAGCAAAAGTGAACCAGGCCTTTTTACTGTGAAAATGGCACTTTGGGACTGTGAAAGTGACATTTTGGCCCTGTTCGTTCCCTGTTGTCCCAAACTGCCCCAGCTCTTGCCACAATGCTCAAAGTGGCTAGCTTTCATCCCAACACAGTTTATAGGGCCATACGGTACATAGTTTTCAAGTTACAGACTAAGCTAAGCAAAAGTGAACCAGGCCTTTTTACTGTGAAAATGGCACTTTGGGACTGTGAAAGTGACATTTTGGCCCTGTTGTCCCAAACTGCCCCAGCACTTCCCACACTGCTCAAAGTGGCTAGCTTTCATCCCAACACAGTTTATAGGGCCATACGGTACATAGTTTTCAAGTTACAGACTAAGCTAAGCAAAAGTGAACCAGGCCTTTTTACTGTGAAAATGGCACTTTGGGACTGTGAAAGTGACATTTTGGCCCTGTTGTCCCAAACTGCCCCAGCACTTCCCACATTGCTCAAAGTGGCTAGCTTTCATCCCAACACAGTTTATAGGGCCATACGGTACATAGTTTTCAAGTTACAGACTAAGCTAAGCAAAAGTGAACCAGGCCTTTTTACTGTGAAAATGGCACTTTGGGACTGTGAAAGTGACATTTTGGCCCTGTTGTCCCAAACTGCCCCAGCACTTCCCACATTGCTCAAAGTGGCTAGCTTTCATCCCAACACAGTTTATAGGGCCATACGGTACATAGTTTTCAAGTTACAGACTAAGCTAAGCAAAAGTGAACCAGGCCTTTTTACTGTGAAAATGGCACTTTGGGACTGTGAAAGTGACATTTTGGCCCTGTTGTCCCAAACTGCCCCAGCACTTCCCACATTGCTCAAAGTGGCTAGCTTTCATCCCAACACAGTTTATAGGGCCATACGGTACATAGTTTTCAAGTTACAGACTAAGCTAAGCAAAAGTGAACCAGGCCTTTTTACTGTGAAAATGGCACTTTGGGACTGTGAAAGTGACATTTTGGCCGTGTTCGTTCCCTGTTGTCCCAAACTGCCCCAGCTCTTGCCACAATGCTCAAAGTGGCTAGCTTTCATCCCAACACAGTTTATAGGGCCATACGGTACATAGTTTTCAAGTTACAGACTAAGCTAAGCAAAAGTGAACCAGGCCTTTTTACTGTGAAAATGGCACTTTGGGACTGTGAAAGTGACATTTTGGCCCTGTTGTCCCAAACTGCCCCAGCACTTCCCACACTGCTCAAAGTGGCTAGCTTTCATCCCAACACAGTTTATAGGGCCATACGGTACATAGTTTTCAAGTTACAGACTAAGCTAAGCAAAAGTGAACCAGGCCTTTTTACTGTGAAAATGGCACTTTGGGACTGTGAAAGTGACATTTTGGCCCTGTTGTCCCAAACTGCCCCAGCACTTCCCACATTGCTCAAAGTGGCTAGCTTTCATCCCAACACAGTTTATAGGGCCATACGGTACATAGTTTTCAAGTTACAGACTAAGCTAAGCAAAAGTGAACCAGGCCTTTTTACTGTGAAAATGGCACTTTGGGACTGTGAAAGTGACATTTTGGCCCTGTTGTCCCAAACTGCCCCAGCACTTCCCACATTGCTCAAAGTGGCTAGCTTTCATCCCAACACAGTTTATAGGGCCATACGGTACATAGTTTTCAAGTTACAGACTAAGCTAAGCAAAATGAATCTTTTTTTTTTACTGTGAAAACGGCACTTTGGGACTGTGAAAGTGACATTTTGGCCCTGTTGTCCCAAACTGCCCCAGCACTTCCCACATTGCTCAAAGTGGCTAGCTTTCATCCCAACACAGTTTATAGGGCCATACGGTACATAGTTTTCAAGTTACAGACTAAGCTAAGCAAAAGTGAACCAGGCCTTTTTACTGTGAAAATGGCACTTTGGGACTGTGAAAGTGACATTTTGGCCCTGTTGTCCCAAACTGCCCCAGCACTTCCCACATTGCTCAAAGTGGCTAGCTTTCATCCCAACACAGTTTATAGGGCCATACGGTACATAGTTTTCAAGTTACAGACTAAGCTAAGCAAAAGTGAACCAGGCCTTTTTACTGTGAAAATGGCACTTTGGGACTGTGAAAGTGACATTTTGGCCCTGTTGTCCCAAACTGCCCCAGCACTTCCCACATTGCTCAAAGTGGCTAGCTTTCATCCCAACACAGTTTATAGGGCCATACGGTACATAGTTTTCAAGTTACAGACTAAGCTAAGCAAAAGTGAACCAGGCCTTTTTACTGTGAAAATGGCACTTTGGGACTGTGAAAGTGACATTTTGGCCCTGTTCGTTCCCTGTTGTCCCAAACTGCCCCAGCTCTTGCCACAATGCTCAAAGTGGCTAGCTTTCATCCCAACACAGTTTATAGGGCCATACGGTACATAGTTTTCAAGTTACAGACTAAGCTAAGCAAAAGTGAACCAGGCCTTTTTACTGTGAAAATGGCACTTTGGGACTGTGAAAGTGACATTTTGGCCCTGTTGTCCCAAACTGCCCCAGCACTTCCCACATTGCTCAAAGTGGCTAGCTTTCATCCCAACACAGTTTATAGGGCCATACGGTACATAGTTTTCAAGTTACAGACTAAGCTAAGCAAAAGTGAACCAGGCCTTTTTACTGTGAAAATGGCACTTTGGGACTGTGAAAGTGACATTTTGGCCCTGTTGTCCCAAACTGCCCCAGCACTTCCCACATTGCTCAAAGTGGCTAGCTTTCATCCCAACACAGTTTATAGGGCCATACGGTACATAGTTTTCAAGTTACAGACTAAGCTAAGCAAAAGTGAACCAGGCCTTTTTACTGTGAAAATGGCACTTTGGGACTGTGAAAGTGACATTTTGGCCCTGTTGTCCCAAACTGCCCCAGCACTTCCCACATTGCTCAAAGTGGCTAGCTTTCATCCCAACACAGTTTATAGGGCCATACGGTACATAGTTTTCAAGTTACAGACTAAGCTAAGCAAAAGTGAACCAGGCCTTTTTACTGTGAAAATGGCACTTTGGGACTGTGAAAGTGACATTTTGGCCCTGTTGTCCCAAACTGCCCCAGCACTTCCCACATTGCTCAAAGTGGCTAGCTTTCATCCCAACACAGTTTATAGGGCCATACGGTACATAGTTTTCAAGTTACAGACTAAGCTAAGCAAAAGTGAACCAGGCCTTTTTACTGTGAAAATGGCACTTTGGGACTGTGAAAGTGACATTTTGGCCCTGTTCGTTCCCTGTTGTCCCAAACTGCCCCAGCTCTTGCCACAATGCTCAAAGTGGCTAGCTTTCATCCCAACACAGTTTATAGGGCCATACGGTACATAGTTTTCAAGTTACAGACTAAGCTAAGCAAAAGTGAACCAGGCCTTTTTACTGTGAAAATGGCACTTTGGGACTGTGAAAGTGACATTTTGGCCCTGTTGTCCCAAACTGCCCCAGCACTTCCCACATTGCTCAAAGTGGCTAGCTTTCATCCCAACACAGTTTATAGGGCCATACGGTACATAGTTTTCAAGTTACAGACTAAGCTAAGCAAAAGTGAACCAGGCCTTTTTACTGTGAAAATGGCACTTTGGGACTGTGAAAGTGACATTTTGGCCCTGTTGTCCCAAACTGCCCCAGCACTTCCCACATTGCTCAAAGTGGCTAGCTTTCATCCCAACACAGTTTATAGGGCCATACGGTACATAGTTTTCAAGTTACAGACAAAGCTAAGCAAAATGAATCTTTTTTTTTTTACTGTGAAAACGGCACTTTGGGACTGTGAAAGTGACATTTTGGCCCTGTTGTCCCAAACTGCCCCAGCACTTCCCACATTGCTCAAAGTGGCTAGCTTTCATCCCAACACAGTTTATAGGGCCATACGGTACATAGTTTTCAAGTTACAGACTAAGCTAAGCAAAATGAATCTGTTTTTTTTTACTGTGAAAATGGCACTTTGGGACTGTAAAAGTGACATTTTGGCCCTGTTGTCCCAAACTGCCCCAGCACTTCCCACATTGCTCAAAGTGGCTAGCTTTCATCCCAACACAGTTTATAGGGCCATACGGTACATAGTTTTCAAGTTACAGACTAAGCTAAGCAAAAGTGAACCAGGCCTTTTTACTGTGAAAATGGCACTTTGGGACTGTGAAAGTGACATTTTGGCCCTGTTGTCCCAAACTGCCCCAGCACTTCCCACATTGCTCAAAGTGGCTAGCTTTCATCCCAACACAGTTTATAGGGCCATACGGTACATAGTTTTCAAGTTACAGACTAAGCTAAGCAAAATGAATCTGTTTTTTTTTTACTGTGAAAATGGCACTTTGGGACTGTGAAAGTGACATTTTGGCCCTGTTGTCCCAAACTGCCCCAGCACTTCCCACATTGCTCAAAGTGGCTAGCTTTCATCCCAACACAGTTTATAGGGCCATACGGTACATAGTTTTCAAGTTACAGACTAAGCTAAGCAAAAGTGAACCAGGCCTTTTTACTGTGAAAATGGCACTTTGGGACTGTGAAAGTGACATTTTGGCCCTGTTGTCCCAAACTGCCCCAGCACTTCCCACATTGCTCAAAGTGGCTAGCTTTCATCCCAACACAGTTTATAGGGCCATACGGTACATAGTTTTCAAGTTACAGACTAAGCTAAGCAAAATGAATCTTTTTTTTTTTACTGTGAAAACGGCACTTTGGGACTGTGAAAGTGACATTTTGGCCCTGTTGTCCCAAACTGCCCCAGCACTTCCCACATTGCTCAAAGTGGCTAGCTTTCATCCCAACACAGTTTATAGGGCCATACGGTACATAGTTTTCAAGTTACAGACTAAGCTAAGCAAAAGTGAACCAGGCCTTTTTACTGTGAAAATGGCACTTTGGGACTGTGAAAGTGACATTTTGGCCCTGTTGTCCCAAACTGCCCCAGCACTTCCCACATTGCTCAAAGTGGCTAGCTTTCATCCCAACACAGTTTATAGGGCCATACGGTACATAGTTTTCAAGTTACAGACTAAGCTAAGCAAAAGTGAACCAGGCCTTTTTACTGTGAAAATGGCACTTTGGGACTGTGAAAGTGACATTTTGGCCCTGTTGTCCCAAACTGCCCCAGCACTTCCCACATTGCTCAAAGTGGCTAGCTTTCATCCCAACACAGTTTATAGGGCCATACGGTACATAGTTTTCAAGTTACAGACTAAGCTAAGCAAAAGTGAACCAGGCCTTTTTACTGTGAAAATGGCACTTTGGGACTGTGAAAGTGACATTTTGGCCCCGTTCGTTCCCTGTTGTCCCAAACTGCCCCAGCTCTTGCCACAATGCTCAAAGTGGCTAGCTTTCATCCCAACACAGTTTATAGGGCCATACGGTACATAGTTTTCAAGTTACAGACTAAGCTAAGCAAAAGTGAACCAGGCCTTTTTACTGTGAAAATGGCACTTTGGGACTGTGAAAGTGACATTTTGGCCCTGTTGTCCCAAACTGCCCCAGCACTTCCCACACTGCTCAAAGTGGCTAGCTTTCATCCCAACACAGTTTATAGGGCCATACGGTACATAGTTTTCAAGTTACAGACTAAGCTAAGCAAAAGTGAACCAGGCCTTTTTACTGTGAAAATGGCACTTTGGGACTGTGAAAGTGACATTTTGGCCCTGTTGTCCCAAACTGCCCCAGCACTTCCCACATTGCTCAAAGTGGCTAGCTTTCATCCCAACACAGTTTATAGGGCCATACGGTACATAGTTTTCAAGTTACAGACTAAGCTAAGCAAAAGTGAACCAGGCCTTTTTACTGTGAAAATGGCACTTTGGGACTGTGAAAGTGACATTTTGGCCCTGTTGTCCCAAACTGCCCCAGCACTTCCCACATTGCTCAAAGTGGCTACCTTTCATCCCAACACAGTTTATAGGGCCATACGGTACATAGTTTTCAAGTTACAGACTAAGCTAAGCAAAAGTGAACCAGGCCTTTTTACTGTGAAAATGGCACTTTGGGACTGTGAAAGTGACATTTTGGCCCTGTTGTCCCAAACTGCCCCAGCACTTCCCACATTGCTCAAAGTGGCTAGCTTTCATCCCAACACAGTTTATAGGGCCATACGGTACATAGTTTTCAAGTTACAGACTAAGCTAAGCAAAAGTGAACCAGGCCTTTTTACTGTGAAAATGGCACTTTGGGACTGTGAAAGTGACATTTTGGCCCTGTTCGTTCCCTGTTGTCCCAAACTGCCCCAGCTCTTGCCACAATGCTCAAAGTGGCTAGCTTTCATCCCAACACAGTTTATAGGGCCATACGGTACATAGTTTTCAAGTTACAGACTAAGCTAAGCAAAAGTGAACCAGGCCTTTTTACTGTGAAAATGGCACTTTGGGACTGTGAAAGTGACATTTTGGCCCTGTTGTCCCAAACTGCCCCAGCACTTCCCACATTGCTCAAAGTGGCTAGCTTTCATCCCAACACAGTTTATAGGGCCATACGGTACATAGTTTTCAAGTTACAGACTAAGCTAAGCAAAAGTGAACCAGGCCTTTTTACTGTGAAAATGGCACTTTGGGACTGTGAAAGTGACATTTTGGCCCTGTTGTCCCAAACTGCCTGTGATGATCGGGGATCATTATATCATTATAGTGTATATTTGGGAGGATATATATGAATATTTATCAGAAGTTCTTATATTGTTCTCAACTACACAGTACTAGGGTGGGGGGAGTGGTGCCTGTGTGTGTTTCCCTAATCATCCGCAGGTGGACTGATTCATAATTGACACCTATGAGGCTGGCCCGTCTGTCAGGGAGTGATCGGCCCTGACTGGCTGTCGGTCTAGAGTGGGAGTGCTCCTGATCATGGCTCTCCCTACTCACCTACACTATATGAGTCAGTCTGTTCCAAGAAGACAACGGAGAGACAGGCCGGAACCCTCTCTCTCCCAGCCGCCACACAGTTGTGGACTTTTGATTATAGTTATTCCTTAATTTATTCCCTTCGGAAAGGAATTCGTTTTGCTTTAGTTGTAGTATTATTTGTGTCTGTTTTGTTAGGTTTTCTTTTGAGTTTAATCTGTATTCTGTAAAACATTCGTCTTTTCCCTATTTATTCATCCATATATAAAATAAATGTTCGCATTTTGAAGCTGGTGTCCTGTCGGTCCATTCAATGTTACACTTAATTACCCCTAGACTAATTGTGTCGTAACATATTGGGGGCTCGTCCGAACAAAAACAGTGTTAAGTCAGTTCGATTGTTTTTTGTTGTTTTTTTTGTAACTGGTGGTGCGGGGGAGAGTTCATTAAGTAAATCGCGTTGCTTGCATCACTTGAGTAAGAGCTTGGTGGCGGTATAGTATGGACTCTGACTTTCAGAGTGCTGCGAAGGTGGATGTCTTGACTTTTGAACAACTTGAACGGTGTACATACTGGGAGTTGTGGGCAGTGGCTAAACAGTACAACGTTCCTTTGCCTGAAGGTACCAGGAAAAAAGAAGCAATTTTCTTGGCTGTGTCGCAGCAGCTGTTATCACACGGCATTATCACTATGGCATCAGGAGTAGGTCAAGTCGGTGTGACCGACGCCTTAGCTGTGGCGGACGAAGGGGAGCCTGGTCCGTCCTCAGCGGCGGGCCTCGGGGGTTCTGGGGAGGCACGGCCCCAGAGCTCGCACCTCGACTCGCAAGTAGAGGGGGGGAGTCCTCAGGACGTAAGGGGGGCCATACGCCTTCGCGAAATGGAACTTCAAATCAGATTGGCCGAGCTGCGTACCGAGGAATGCAAATTGGCCCAAACGGAACGGGAGATCGAGAGAATTCGCTTAGGCCGGGCCTACCCTGACCTGTCGTCGTCGGCATCGGCGGCGGCTGCCCCCCCACAACTTGGTGACATGGTACCAAGAGGTTCGTCTGGTGGTTCCAGAGGAGAGTCGGCATTCGACGTAAGCAAGCAGATCGCTCTGGTGCCTAGTTTCAAAGAAGGTGAGATTGATGCGTTTTTCTGTGCTTTTGAGCGGATGGCTATAACGGTTAAGTGGCCAAAAGAAATGTGGGCCCTGTTGGTCCAAAGTAAATTGGTTGGAAAAGCCCAAGACATCTGCGCCAACCTCTCTGGGCAAGAGAGCTTGGATTATGATATTGTTAAAGCAGCTATACTTAGCGGATTTGAACTCATTCCTGAAGCATACAGGCAAAATTTTAGATCCGCTGATAAAGCTCTTACTCAATCATATGTAGAATGTGCACGTGAGAAAGCGACACTCTTCAAAAAATGGTGCAAAGCAAGCAATGTGACTACTTTCGAGCAGTTGGGTGAAATGATTTTACTGGAGGAATTCAAGTGTTGCCTACCAGAGAGCATTGTCATTTATCTAAACGAACGTAAAGTGACCTCGATTGCAGAGGCTTCCGTTTGCGCAGATGAGTTTGAGTTGGCACACCGTTCAGTTGTCTCTCCGGGCCGTGATTTTGGCCCTGGTGCGGGGAGAGCGGCTAAGGCTAAACAGTGTGACAAGCAAGTGTCGGCAAAAAGTGTTTCGCATTCTGGTAATGACAAGGGATCTGGCGGGGCACGGGAATGTTATTATTGCCATGAAAAAGGGCATATGATTGCTTCTTGCCCTGCGCTCGTACGTAAAAATAATCAGAGCTCTGGGGAGCTTGCTTAAAGCTCATTTTGATTTGGCGGTGTAGCTACTCCTTTTGTTTTGACATGGCTCGTTTGCTAGCGACGTGCCTTGTGCGGCTACATGGGAGGCTACACTGATGTGCATTTGCTTATTTATTTTTTTCCTGTTAGTAATGGTTTGTAAGTTCTTGTGAAATTGCAGGATCTATATATTTTTTTCGTTTCGATAGGCCTATAACATTTTTTTTTTTTGGTTTACCTCCTGTCAACTGTGCCGTTGGAGGGGCGACGCACTTGACAGGGGAGAGATTGCATTTGTTTGTTTGTTTTTCCCCTTTTTCAGTGGTTGTGTTCAACCAACTTGTTAAAGCATCCTTTCTTTTGCGCTCCGAAAGGATTGGGCTATAAAGTAGTGTTTCAGAGTATCTGTAGTTTATTCATTGTGTGGAATGCTGGCCTGTTAGTATTTTGAAACTGTATAGTTCTAACGTGAGACAGGTTATTTATTTGATAACCTTACGGACCGATATGAACAAGTTTCGTTCGTTGTAAAATTAATTCTAACGTGAGACAGGTTATTTATTTGATAACCTTACGTACCGATCTGAAAACATTTTATTGGTGGTGAAATTAATTCTAAAATGAGAAGGGTTATGTGTTAGCCTGACGTACTAAAGTGGGTTGGTTTTATATGTCGACTTTGTCCTTAAGTTGGCCAAGCATACGTGTCCACACATGAATGAATGAGGTAAAATGGGTTCTATATTGTCTCCATTTAATGGATTTTAACGTGCTTAGTTTTTTCTAAACGTGTTTTGTTGCATTTTTCAAGCGCTATCTATTGGTCATTTCGTATTCTTCTTAGGTGTAATGTTGCAAGATTCCTCTGCAGGTTTCTTTTAAATTATATTTGCAGCTGGGGTTGCGTGCCTATAACTATAGTAGCCTTTTCGGAAAGATGTTTGCTCAAAAATGTGTTTTTGTGGTTTGAAAATTAATCATATGGTCATAAATGAGAAGGAAGTTCTGGCTAGTCCTTATATTTCCGACGTACTAAGCGGGCCGCTGATGTTTGTTCTACTTTTGCCACTCTGTTTTGTTTTGCACTTGCCTTAGGGCTGTGTGTGTGTTTTGTTTTTTTTTGAAAATTCTGAGCATGTTAAATGAGATGGTGTTAGGAAAGTTCTGAATGTCCCATAACCTTCCTCTGGGTTGGGGGGTGTGATGATCGGGGATCATTATATCATTATAGTGTATATTTGGGAGGATATATATGAATATTTATCAGAAGTTCTTATATTGTTCTCAACTACACAGTACTAGGGTGGGGGGAGTGGTGCCTGTGTGTGTTTCCCTAATCATCCGCAGGTGGACTGATTCATAATTGACACCTATGAGGCTGGCCCGTCTGTCAGGGAGTGATCGGCCCTGACTGGCTGTCGGTCTAGAGTGGGAGTGCTCCTGATCATGGCTCTCCCTACTCACCTACACTATATGAGTCAGTCTGTTCCAAGAAGACAACGGAGAGACAGGCCGGAACCCTCTCTCTCCCAGCCGCCACACAGTTGTGGACTTTTGATTATAGTTATTCCTTAATTTATTCCCTTCGGAAAGGAATTCGTTTTGCTTTAGTTGTAGTATTATTTGTGTCTGTTTTGTTAGGTTTTCTTTTGAGTTTAATCTGTATTCTGTAAAACATTCGTCTTTTCCCTATTTATTCATCCATATATAAAATAAATGTTCGCATTTTGAAGCTGGTGTCCTGTCGGTCCATTCAATGTTACACTTAATTACCCCTAGACTAATTGTGTCGTAACACTGCCCCAGCACTTCCCACATTGCTCAAAGTGGCTAGCTTTCATCCCAACACAGTTTATAGGGCCATACGGTACATAGTTTTCAAGTTACAGACTAAGCTAAGCAAAAGTGAACCAGGCCTTTTTACTGTGAAAATGGCACTTTGGGACTGTGAAAGTGACATTTTGGCCCTGTTGTCCCAAACTGCCCCAGCACTTCCCACATTGCTCAAAGTGGCTAGCTTTCATCCCAACACAGTTTATAGGGCCATACGGTACATAGTTTTCAAGTTACAGACTAAGCTAAGCAAAAGTGAACCAGGCCTTTTTACTGTGAAAATGGCACTTTGGGACTGTGAAAGTGACATTTTGGCCCTTTGTCCCAAACTGCCCCAGCACTTCCCACATTGCTCAAAGTGGCTAGCTTTCATCCCAACACAGTTTATAGGGCCATACGGTACATAGTTTTCAAGTTACAGACTAAGCTAAGCAAAAGTGAACCAGGCCTTTTTACTGTGAAAATGGCACTTTGGGACTGTGAAAGTGACATTTTGGCCCTGTTGTCCCAAACTGCCCCAGCACTTCCCACATTGCTCAAAGTGGCTAGCTTTCATCCCAACACAGTTTATAGGGCCATACGGTACATAGTTTTCAAGTTACAGACTAAGCTAAGCAAAAGTGAACCAGGCCTTTTTACTGTGAAAATGGCACTTTGGGACTGTGAAAGTGACATTTTGGCCCTGTTGTCCCAAACTGCCCCAGCACTTCCCACATTGCTCAAAGTGGCTAGCTTTCATCCCAACACAGTTTATAGGGCCATACGGTACATAGTTTTCAAGTTACAGACTAAGCTAAGCAAAAGTGAACCAGGCCTTTTTACTGTGAAAATGGCACTTTGGGACTGTGAAAGTGACATTTTGGCCCTGTTCGTTCCCTGTTGTCCCAAACTGCCCCAGCTCTTGCCACAATGCTCAAAGTGGCTAGCTTTCATCCCAACACAGTTTATAGGGCCATACGGTACATAGTTTTCAAGTTACAGACTAAGCTAAGCAAAAGTGAACCAGGCCTTTTTACTGTGAAAATGGCACTTTGGGACTGTGAAAGTGACATTTTGGCCCTGTTGTCCCAAACTGCCCCAGCACTTCCCACACTGCTCAAAGTGGCTAGCTTTCATCCCAACACAGTTTATAGGGCCATACGGTACATAGTTTTCAAGTTACAGACTAAGCTAAGCAAAAGTGAACCAGGCCTTTTTACTGTGAAAATGGCACTTTGGGACTGTGAAAGTGACATTTTGGCCCTGTTGTCCCAAACTGCCCCAGCACTTCCCACATTGCTCAAAGTGGCTAGCTTTCATCCCAACACAGTTTATAGGGCCATACGGTACATAGTTTTCAAGTTACAGACTAAGCTAAGCAAAAGTGAACCAGGCCTTTTTACTGTGAAAATGGCACTTTGGGACTGTGAAAGTGACATTTTGGCCCTGTTGTCCCAAACTGCCCCAGCACTTCCCACATTGCTCAAAGTGGCTAGCTTTCATCCCAACACAGTTTATAGGGCCATACGGTACATAGTTTTCAAGTTACAGACTAAGCTAAGCAAAATGAATCTTTTTTTTTTTACTGTGAAAACGGCACTTTGGGACTGTGAAAGTGACATTTTGGCCCTGTTGTCCCAAACTGCCCCAGCACTTCCCACATTGCTCAAAGTGGCTAGCTTTCATCCCAACACAGTTTATAGGGCCATACGGTACATAGTTTTCAAGTTACAGACTAAGCTAAGCAAAAGTGAACCAGGCCTTTTTACTGTGAAAATGGCACTTTGGGACTGTGAAAGTGACATTTTGGCCCTGTTGTCCCAAACTGCCCCAGCACTTCCCACATTGCTCAAAGTGGCTAGCTTTCATCCCAACACAGTTTATAGGGCCATACGGTACATAGTTTTCAAGTTACAGACTAAGCTAAGCAAAAGTGAACCAGGCCTTTTTACTGTGAAAATGGCACTTTGGGACTGTGAAAGTGACATTTTGGCCCTGTTGTCCCAAACTGCCCCAGCACTTCCCACATTGCTCAAAGTGGCTAGCTTTCATCCCAACACAGTTTATAGGGCCATACGGTACATAGTTTTCAAGTTACAGACTAAGCTAAGCAAAAGTGAACCAGGCCTTTTTACTGTGAAAATGGCACTTTGGGACTGTGAAAGTGACATTTTGGCCCTGTTCGTTCCCTGTTGTCCCAAACTGCCCCAGCTCTTGCCACAATGCTCAAAGTGGCTAGCTTTCATCCCAACACAGTTTATAGGGCCATACGGTACATAGTTTTCAAGTTACAGACTAAGCTAAGCAAAAGTGAACCAGGCCTTTTTACTGTGAAAATGGCACTTTGGGACTGTGAAAGTGACATTTTGGCCCTGTTGTCCCAAACTGCCCCAGCACTTCCCACACTGCTCAAAGTGGCTAGCTTTCATCCCAACACAGTTTATAGGGCCATACGGTACATAGTTTTCAAGTTACAGACTAAGCTAAGCAAAAGTGAACCAGGCCTTTTTACTGTGAAAATGGCACTTTGGGACTGTGAAAGTGACATTTTGGCCCTGTTGTCCCAAACTGCCCCAGCACTTCCCACATTGCTCAAAGTGGCTAGCTTTCATCCCAACACAGTTTATAGGGCCATACGGTACATAGTTTTCAAGTTACAGACTAAGCTAAGCAAAAGTGAACCAGGCCTTTTTACTGTGAAAATGGCACTTTGGGACTGTGAAAGTGACATTTTGGCCCTGTTGTCCCAAACTGCCCCAGCACTTCCCACATTGCTCAAAGTGGCTAGCTTTCATCCCAACACAGTTTATAGGGCCATACGGTACATAGTTTTCAAGTTACAGACTAAGCTAAGCAAAAGTGAACCAGGCCTTTTTACTGTGAAAATGGCACTTTGGGACTGTGAAAGTGACATTTTGGCCCTGTTGTCCCAAACTGCCCCAGCACTTCCCACATTGCTCAAAGTGGCTAGCTTTCATCCCAACACAGTTTATAGGGCCATACGGTACATAGTTTTCAAGTTACAGACTAAGCTAAGCAAAAGTGAACCAGGCCTTTTTACTGTGAAAATGGCACTTTGGGACTGTGAAAGTGACATTTTGGCCCTGTTGTCCCAAACTGCCCCAGCACTTCCCACATTGCTCAAAGTGGCTAGCTTTCATCCCAACACAGTTTATAGGGCCATACGGTACATAGTTTTCAAGTTACAGACTAAGCTAAGCAAAAGTGAACCAGGCCTTTTTACTGTGAAAATGGCACTTTGGGACTGTGAAAGTGACATTTTGGCCCTGTTGTCCCAAACTGCCCCAGCACTTCCCACATTGCTCAAAGTGGCTAGCTTTCATCCCAACACAGTTTATAGGGCCATACGGTACATAGTTTTCAAGTTACAGACTAAGCTAAGCAAAAGTGAACCAGGCCTTTTTACTGTGAAAATGGCACTTTGGGACTGTGAAAGTGACATTTTGGCCCTGTTCGTTCCCTGTTGTCCCAAACTGCCCCAGCTCTTGCCACAATGCTCAAAGTGGCTAGCTTTCATCCCAACACAGTTTATAGGGCCATACGGTACATAGTTTTCAAGTTACAGACTAAGCTAAGCAAAAGTGAACCAGGCCTTTTTACTGTGAAAATGGCACTTTGGGACTGTGAAAGTGACATTTTGGCCCTGTTGTCCCAAACTGCCCCAGCACTTCCCACACTGCTCAAAGTGGCTAGCTTTCATCCCAACACAGTTTATAGGGCCATACGGTACATAGTTTTCAAGTTACAGACTAAGCTAAGCAAAAGTGAACCAGGCCTTTTTACTGTGAAAACGGCACTTTGGGACTGTGAAAGTAACATTTTGGCCCTGTTGTCCCAAACTGCCCCAGCACTTCCCACATTGCTCAAAGTGGCTAGCTTTCATCCCAACACAGTTTATAGGGCCATACGGTACATAGTTTTCAAGTTACAGACTAAGCTAAGCAAAAGTGAACCAGGCCTTTTTACTGTGAAAATGGCACTTTGGGACTGTGAAAGTGACATTTTGGCCCTGTTGTCCCAAACTGCCCCAGCACTTCCCACATTGCTCAAAGTGGCTAGCTTTCATCCCAACACAGTTTATAGGGCCATACGGTACATAGTTTTCAAGTTACAGACTAAGCTAAGCAAAAGTGAACCAGGCCTTTTTACTGTGAAAATGGCACTTTGGGACTGTGAAAGTGACATTTTGGCCCTGTTGTCCCAAACTGCCCCAGCACTTCCCACATTGCTCAAAGTGGCTAGCTTTCATCCCAACACAGTTTATAGGGCCATACGGTACATAGTTTTCAAGTTACAGACTAAGCTAAGCAAAAGTGAACCAGGCCTTTTTACTGTGAAAATGGCACTTTGGGACTGTGAAAGTGACATTTTGGCCCTGTTCGTTCCCTGTTGTCCCAAACTGCCCCAGCTCTTGCCACAATGCTCAAAGTGGCTAGCTTTCATCCCAACACAGTTTATAGGGCCATACGGTACATAGTTTTCAAGTTACAGACTAAGCTAAGCAAAAGTGAACCAGGCCTTTTTACTGTGAAAATGGCACTTTGGGACTGTGAAAGTGACATTTTGGCCCTGTTGTCCCAAACTGCCCCAGCACTTCCCACACTGCTCAAAGTGGCTAGCTTTCATCCCAACACAGTTTATAGGGCCATACGGTACATAGTTTTCAAGTTACAGACTAAGCTAAGCAAAAGTGAACCAGGCCTTTTTACTGTGAAAACGGCACTTTGGGACTGTGAAAGTAACATTTTGGCCCTGTTGTCCCAAACTGCCCCAGCACTTCCCACATTGCTCAAAGTGGCTAGCTTTCATCCCAACACAGTTTATAGGGCCATACGGTACATAGTTTTCAAGTTACAGACTAAGCTAAGCAAAAGTGAACCAGGCCTTTTTACTGTGAAAATGGCACTTTGGGACTGTGAAAGTGACATTTTGGCCCTGTTGTCCCAAACTGCCCCAGCACTTCCCACATTGCTCAAAGTGGCTAGCTTTCATCCCAACACAGTTTATAGGGCCATACGGTACATAGTTTTCAAGTTACAGACTAAGCTAAGCAAAAGTGAACCAGGCCTTTTTACTGTGAAAATGGCACTTTGGGACTGTGAAAGTGACATTTTGGCCCTGTTGTCCCAAACTGCCCCAGCACTTCCCACATTGCTCAAAGTGGCTAGCTTTCATCCCAACACAGTTTATAGGGCCATACGGTACATAGTTTTCAAGTTACAGACTAAGCTAAGCAAAAGTGAACCAGGCCTTTTTACTGTGAAAATGGCACTTTGGGACTGTGAAAGTGACATTTTGGCCCTGTTCGTTCCCTGTTGTCCCAAACTGCCCCAGCTCTTGCCACAATGCTCAAAGTGGCTAGCTTTCATCCCAACACAGTTTATAGGGCCATACGGTACATAGTTTTCAAGTTACAGACTAAGCTAAGCAAAAGTGAACCAGGCCTTTTTACTGTGAAAATGGCACTTTGGGACTGTGAAAGTGACATTTTGGCCCTGTTGTCCCAAACTGCCCCAGCACTTCCCACACTGCTCAAAGTGGCTAGCTTTCATCCCAACACAGTTTATAGGGCCATACGGTACATAGTTTTCAAGTTACAGACTAAGCTAAGCAAAAGTGAACCAGGCCTTTTTACTGTGAAAATGGCACTTTGGGACTGTGAAAGTGACATTTTGGCCCTGTTGTCCCAAACTGCCCCAGCACTTCCCACATTGCTCAAAGTGGCTAGCTTTCATCCCAACACAGTTTATAGGGCCATACGGTACATAGTTTTCAAGTTACAGACTAAGCTAAGCAAAAGTGAACCAGGCCTTTTTACTGTGAAAATGGCACTTTGGGACTGTGAAAGTGACATTTTGGCCCTGTTGTCCCAAACTGCCCCAGCACTTCCCACATTGCTCAAAGTGGCTAGCTTTCATCCCAACACAGTTTATAGGGCCATACGGTACATAGTTTTCAAGTTACAGACTAAGCTAAGCAAAAGTGAACCAGGCCTTTTTACTGTGAAAATGGCACTTTGGGACTGTGAAAGTGACATTTTGGCCCTGTTGTCCCAAACTGCCCCAGCACTTCCCACATTGCTCAAAGTGGCTAGCTTTCATCCCAACACAGTTTATAGGGCCATACGGTACATAGTTTTCAAGTTACAGACTAAGCTAAGCAAAAGTGAACCAGGCCTTTTTACTGTGAAAATGGCACTTTGGGACTGTGAAAGTGACATTTTGGCCCTGTTGTCCCAAACTGCCCCAGCACTTCCCACATTGCTCAAAGTGGCTAGCTTTCATCCCAACACAGTTTATAGGGCCATACGGTACATAGTTTTCAAGTTACAGACTAAGCTAAGCAAAAGTGAACCAGGCCTTTTTACTGTGAAAATGGCACTTTGGGACTGTGAAAGTGACATTTTGGCCCTGTTCGTTCCCTGTTGTCCCAAACTGCCCCAGCTCTTGCCACAATGCTCAAAGTGGCTAGCTTTCATCCCAACACAGTTTATAGGGCCATACGGTACATAGTTTTCAAGTTACAGACTAAGCTAAGCAAAAGTGAACCAGGCCTTTTTACTGTGAAAATGGCACTTTGGGACTGTGAAAGTGACATTTTGGCCCTGTTGTCCCAAACTGCCCCAGCACTTCCCACATTGCTCAAAGTGGCTAGCTTTCATCCCAACACAGTTTATAGGGCCATACGGTACATAGTTTTCAAGTTACAGACTAAGCTAAGCAAAAGTGAACCAGGCCTTTTTACTGTGAAAATGGCACTTTGGGACTGTGAAAGTGACATTTTGGCCCTGTTGTCCCAAACTGCCCCAGCACTTCCCACATTGCTCAAAGTGGCTAGCTTTCATCCCAACACAGTTTATAGGGCCATACGGTACATAGTTTTCAAGTTACAGACAAAGCTAAGCAAAATGAATCTTTTTTTTTTTACTGTGAAAACGGCACTTTGGGACTGTGAAAGTGACATTTTGGCCCTGTTGTCCCAAACTGCCCCAGCACTTCCCACATTGCTCAAAGTGGCTAGCTTTCATCCCAACACAGTTTATAGGGCCATACGGTACATAGTTTTCAAGTTACAGACTAAGCTAAGCAAAAGTGAACCAGGCCTTTTTACTGTGAAAATGGCACTTTGGGACTGTGAAAGTGACATTTTGGCCCTGTTGTCCCAAACTGCCCCAGCACTTCCCACATTGCTCAAAGTGGCTAGCTTTCATCCCAACACAGTTTATAGGGCCATACGGTACATAGTTTTCAAGTTACAGACTAAGCTAAGCAAAATGAATCTTTTTTTTTTACTGTGAAAACGGCACTTTGGGACTGTGAAAGTGACATTTTGGCCCTGTTGTCCCAAACTGCCCCAGCACTTCCCACATTGCTCAAAGTGGCTAGCTTTCATCCCAACACAGTTTATAGGGCCATACGGTACATAGTTTTCAAGTTACAGACTAAGCTAAGCAAAAGTGAACCAGGCCTTTTTACTGTGAAAATGGCACTTTGGGACTGTGAAAGTGACATTTTGGCCCTGTTGTCCCAAACTGCCCCAGCACTTCCCACATTGCTCAAAGTGGCTAGCTTTCATCCCAACACAGTTTATAGGGCCATACGGTACATAGTTTTCAAGTTACAGACTAAGCTAAGCAAAAGTGAACCAGGCCTTTTTACTGTGAAAATGGCACTTTGGGACTGTGAAAGTGACATTTTGGCCCTGTTGTCCCAAACTGCCCCAGCACTTCCCACATTGCTCAAAGTGGCTAGCTTTCATCCCAACACAGTTTATAGGGCCATACGGTACATAGTTTTCAAGTTACAGACTAAGCTAAGCAAAATGAATCTTTTTTTTTTACTGTGAAAACGGCACTTTGGGACTGTGAAAGTGACATTTTGGCCCTGTTGTCCCAAACTGCCCCAGCACTTCCCACATTGCTCAAAGTGGCTAGCTTTCATCCCAACACAGTTTATAGGGCCATACGGTACATAGTTTTCAAGTTACAGACTAAGCTAAGCAAAAGTGAACCAGGCCTTTTTACTGTGAAAATGGCACTTTGGGACTGTGAAAGTGACATTTTGGCCCTGTTGTCCCAAACTGCCCCAGCACTTCCCACATTGCTCAAAGTGGCTAGCTTTCATCCCAACACAGTTTATAGGGCCATACGGTACATAGTTTTCAAGTTACAGACTAAGCTAAGCAAAAGTGAACCAGGCCTTTTTACTGTGAAAATGGCACTTTGGGACTGTGAAAGTGACATTTTGGCCCTGTTGTCCCAAACTGCCCCAGCACTTCCCACATTGCTCAAAGTGGCTAGCTTTCATCCCAACACAGTTTATAGGGCCATACGGTACATAGTTTTCAAGTTACAGACTAAGCTAAGCAAAAGTGAACCAGGCCTTTTTACTGTGAAAATGGCACTTTGGGACTGTGAAAGTGACATTTTGGCCCTGTTCGTTCCCTGTTGTCCCAAACTGCCCCAGCTCTTGCCACAATGCTCAAAGTGGCTAGCTTTCATCCCAACACAGTTTATAGGGCCATACGGTACATAGTTTTCAAGTTACAGACTAAGCTAAGCAAAAGTGAACCAGGCCTTTTTACTGTGAAAATGGCACTTTGGGACTGTGAAAGTGACATTTTGGCCCTGTTGTCCCAAACTGCCCCAGCACTTCCCACACTGCTCAAAGTGGCTAGCTTTCATCCCAACACAGTTTATAGGGCCATACGGTACATAGTTTTCAAGTTACAGACTAAGCTAAGCAAAAGTGAACCAGGCCTTTTTACTGTGAAAATGGCACTTTGGGACTGTGAAAGTGACATTTTGGCCCTGTTGTCCCAAACTGCCCCAGCACTTCCCACATTGCTCAAAGTGGCTAGCTTTCATCCCAACACAGTTTATAGGGCCATACGGTACATAGTTTTCAAGTTACAGACTAAGCTAAGCAAAAGTGAACCAGGCCTTTTTACTGTGAAAATGGCACTTTGGGACTGTGAAAGTGACATTTTGGCCCTGTTGTCCCAAACTGCCCCAGCACTTCCCACATTGCTCAAAGTGGCTAGCTTTCATCCCAACACAGTTTATAGGGCCATACGGTACATAGTTTTCAAGTTACAGACTAAGCTAAGCAAAATGAATCTTTCTTTTTTTACTGTGAAAACGGCACTTTGGGACTGTGAAAGTGACATTTTGGCCCTGTTGTCCCAAACTGCCCAGCACTTCCCACATTGCTCAAAGTGGCTAGCTTTCATCCCAACACAGTTTATAGGGCCATACGGTACATAGTTTTCAAGTTACAGACTAAGCTAAGCAAAAGTGAACCAGGCCTTTTTACTGTGAAAATGGCACTTTGGGACTGTGAAAGTGACATTTTGGCCCTGTTGTCCCAACTGCCCCAGCACTTCCCACATTGCTCAAAGTGGCTAGCTTTCATCCCAACACAGTTTATAGGGCCATACGGTACATAGTTTTCAAGTTACAGACTAAGCTAAGCAAAAGTGAACCAGGCCTTTTTACTGTGAAAATGGCACTTTGGGACTGTGAAAGTGACATTTTGGCCCTGTTGTCCCAAACTGCCCCAGCACTTCCCACATTGCTCAAAGTGGCTAGCTTTCATCCCAACACAGTTTATAGGGCCATACGGTACATAGTTTTCAAGTTACAGACTAAGCTAAGCAAAAGTGAACCAGGCCTTTTTACTGTGAAAATGGCACTTTGGGACTGTGAAAGTGACATTTTGGCCCTGTTCGTTCCTGTTGTCCAAACTGCCCCAGCTCTTGCCACAATGCTCAAAGTGGCTAGCTTTCATCCCAACACAGTTTATAGGGCCATACGGTACATAGTTTTCAAGTTACAGACTAAGCTAAGCAAAAGTGAACCAGGCCTTTTTACTGTGAAAATGGCACTTTGGGACTGTGAAAGTGACATTTTGGCCCTGTTGTCCCAAACTGCCCCAGCACTTCCACACTGCTCAAAGTGGCTAGCTTTCATCCCAACACAGTTTATAGGGCCATACGGTACATAGTTTTCAAGTTACAGACTAAGCTAAGCAAAAGTGAACCAGGCCTTTTTACTGTGAAAATGGCACTTTGGGACTGTGAAAGTGACATTTGGCCCTGTTGTCCCAAACTGCCCCAGCACTTCCCACATTGCTCAAAGTGGCTAGCTTTCATCCCAACACAGTTTATAGGGCCATACGGTACATAGTTTTCAAGTTACAGACTAAGCTAAGCAAAAGTGAACCAGGCCTTTTTACTGTGAAAATGGCACTTTGGGACTGTGAAAGTGACATTTTGGCCCTGTTGTCCCAAACTGCCCCAGCACTTCCCACATTGCTCAAAGTGGCTAGCTTTCATCCCAACACAGTTTATAGGGCCATACGGTACATAGTTTTCAAGTTACAGACTAAGCTAAGCAAAAGTGAACCAGGCCTTTTTACTGTGAAAATGGCACTTTGGGACTGTGAAAGTGACATTTTGGCCCTGTTCGTTCCCTGTTGTCCCAAACTGCCCCAGCTCTTGCCACAATGCTCAAAGTGGCTAGCTTTCATCCCAACACAGTTTATAGGGCCATACGGTACATAGTTTTCAAGTTACAGACTAAGCTAAGCAAAAGTGAACCAGGCCTTTTTACTGTGAAAATGGCACTTTGGGACTGTGAAAGTGACATTTTGGCCCTGTTGTCCCAAACTGCCCCAGCACTTCCCACATTGCTCAAAGTGGCTAGCTTTCATCCCAACACAGTTTATAGGGCCATACGGTACATAGTTTTCAAGTTACAGACTAAGCTAAGCAAAAGTGAACCAGGCCTTTTTACTGTGAAAATGGCACTTTGGGACTGTGAAAGTGACATTTTGGCCCTGTTGTCCCAAACTGCCCCAGCACTTCCCACATTGCTCAAAGTGGCTAGCTTTCATCCCAACACAGTTTATAGGGCCATACGGTACATAGTTTTCAAGTTACAGACTAAGCTAAGCAAAAGTGAACCAGGCCTTTTTACTGTGAAAATGGCACTTTGGGACTGTGAAAGTGACATTTTGGCCCTGTTGTCCCAAACTGCCCCAGCACTTCCCACATTGCTCAAAGTGGCTAGCTTTCATCCCAACACAGTTTATAGGGCCATACGGTACATAGTTTTCAAGTTACAGACTAAGCTAAGCAAAAGTGAACCAGGCCTTTTTACTGTGAAAATGGCACTTTGGGACTGTGAAAGTGACATTTTGGCCCTGTTCGTTCCTGTTGTCCAAACTGCCCCAGCTCTTGCCACAATGCTCAAAGTGGCTAGCTTTCATCCCAACACAGTTTATAGGGCCATACGGTACATAGTTTTCAAGTTACAGACTAAGCTAAGCAAAAGTGAACCAGGCCTTTTTACTGTGAAAATGGCACTTTGGGACTGTGAAAGTGACATTTTGGCCCTGTTGTCCCAAACTGCCCCAGCACTTCCCACATTGCTCAAAGTGGCTAGCTTTCATCCCAACACAGTTTATAGGGCCATACGGTACATAGTTTTCAAGTTACAGACTAAGCTAAGCAAAAGTGAACCAGGCCTTTTTACTGTGAAAATGGCACTTTGGGACTGTGAAAGTGACATTTTGGCCCTGTTGTCCCAAACTGCCCCAGCACTTCCCACATTGCTCAAAGTGGCTAGCTTTCATCCCAACACAGTTTATAGGGCCATACGGTACATAGTTTTCAAGTTACAGACAAAGCTAAGCAAAATGAATCTTTTCTTTTTTACTGTGAAAACGGCACTTTGGGACTGTGAAAGTGACATTTTGGCCCTGTTGTCCCAAACTGCCCCAGCACTTCCCACATTGCTCAAAGTGGCTAGCTTTCATCCCAACACAGTTTATAGGGCCATACGGTACATAGTTTTCAAGTTACAGACTAAGCTAAGCAAAATGAATCTGTTTTTTTTTACTGTGAAAATGGCACTTTGGGACTGTGAAAGTGACATTTTGGCCCTGTTGTCCCAAACTGCCCCAGCACTTCCCACATTGCTCAAAGTGGCTAGCTTTCATCCCAACACAGTTTATAGGGCCATACGGTACATAGTTTTCAAGTTACAGACTAAGCTAAGCAAAAGTGAACCAGGCCTTTTTACTGTGAAAATGGCACTTTGGGACTGTGAAAGTGACATTTTGGCCCTGTTGTCCCAAACTGCCCCAGCACTTCCCACATTGCTCAAAGTGGCTAGCTTTCATCCCAACACAGTTTATAGGGCCATACGGTACATAGTTTTCAAGTTACAGACTAAGCTAAGCAAAATGAATCTGTTTTTTTTTACTGTGAAAATGGCACTTTGGGACTGTGAAAGTGACATTTTGGCCCTGTTGTCCCAAACTGCCCAGCACTTCCCACATTGCTCAAAGTGGCTAGCTTTCATCCCAACACAGTTTATAGGGCCATACGGTACATAGTTTTCAAGTTACAGACTAAGCTAAGCAAAAGTGAACCAGGCCTTTTTACTGTGAAAATGGCACTTTGGGACTGTGAAAGTGACATTTTGGCCCTGTTGTCCCAAACTGCCCCAGCACTTCCCACATTGCTCAAAGTGGCTAGCTTTCATCCCAACACAGTTTATAGGGCCATACGGTACATAGTTTTCAAGTTACAGACTAAGCTAAGCAAAAGTGAACCAGGCCTTTTTACTGTGAAAATGGCACTTTGGGACTGTGAAAGTGACATTTTGGCCCTGTTGTCCCAAACTGCCCCAGCACTTCCCACATTGCTCAAAGTGGCTAGCTTTCATCCCAACACAGTTTATAGGGCCATACGGTACATAGTTTTCAAGTTACAGACTAAGCTAAGCAAAAGTGAACCAGGCCTTTTTACTGTGAAAATGGCACTTGGGACTGTGAAAGTG
>NW_027665595.1:0-45018 GCF_963924005.1 Protomyctophum bolini
CCACCCCTAAAATATTTTAATAAGACAACACACTTATCATTAGGCTAGGCTGGCAATAATCACAGATGATTATTTTCATATGAGATATCATCAGTTACCATAAAGATAATTCATACTTTGTCACGCACCACCTTTCTCTCATTTACAGTACTGATCTCTCTCAAAGGCTCATGTAACAATGTATAAATAGCTTCATGGAACCAGCTTTATATAATAGACATGTAATAACAGTGTAACCGCGGTTTCTACTGAATAGCACATTTGAACCATCACTTTAGCTACACATAGATCAGACTATATGGAACAGATAGCAAAACCAGCATGAGCAAATTGATTTAGCTTTTAGCTAATTATCTTGAGGTCAACATTGGAAGATTGAGTTAGTTCATCACTTCCCAATGTTTCTCAATTGACAATCACACGTGTTTCTGCTGTTAACTTCACTCTTCCCAGTTTAGTAAACATACCCTGGCCCTATAGACATAATTATATTATTGAAAGACTGTCTTTAAACTGGTATGGTATGCCGCACGCACGCAAATACACACTGACTTATTACATACTGGATAATAATGTGATATGACTTATGAGTGGCATTACATTGCTTTTCCTACATGACAAGAGTTATATATTCTAGGCCTGATTTATACTTAGAGATGCATCTACAGTACATGTTCACAACGCATCGTGCTGCAATTTGTGAGCTCTCAGATCTGCTATTTCTGATGCACCACACCGCACACAACTAAGTACAATCTGGTATAACTGATCAGAAAAAGGCTGCTGTACTCATATGATTATAGTTACAGACAGGTGTGCTCAGTAAACGTTACTGAAAAAGTGAATAAGGCGTCCTTTGCACACACTATAGCCTTACTTCTGCATACACATACACAAGACACACATATGCAGACACGTGGCGTACACACACACACACACACACACGCACACTCACACAGACACCCATTCAACTGCACAACAGGTATTTGTTGTTTGTCATGCCTTATGTTTGATTACTATGTTTAACTTAGTACTAATTATTTTAGGTGAGAACCTTGTACCTGTATTAACCTACCGGTATATGGGTTTCCTTTCTCACCTATTTTTATTTTATATTGCGAATAAAAAAATAAATTTGAAAAATGACAAATGGGACAACTTTTCAAAACTTTTTTCTTTCTTTTTTTTTTTACAAAATGTAAACAAGTTCACAAAGCCCCATGCAGCTATAAATCCGCCTTGTCATTTAGCACTCAATTATTATGTTTTTTACATAAATTGATCAATTTTGGCTACAATAGTCCAGCTACAAGTTCTTCCTGCCGAACAGTTTGGTGCCAGGGCATCAGAACAGGTGCCAGGGCATCAGAACAGTTTGGTGCCAGAGCATCACAACATTTTGGTGCCAGAGCATCACAACAGTTTGGTGCCAGAGCATCAGAACAGTTTGGTGCCAGGGCATCAGAACAGTTTGGTGCCAGAGCATCAGAACAGTTTGGTGCCAGGGCATCAGAACAGTTTGGTGCCAGAGCATCAGAACAGTTTGGTGCCAGGGCATAAGAACAGTTTGGTGCCAGCCAGGGCATCAGAACAGTTTGGTGCCAGAGCATCAGAACAGTTTGGTGCCAGGGCATCAGAACAGTTTGGTGCCAGAGCATCAGAACAGTTTGGTGCCAGAGCATCAGAACAGTTTGGTGCCAGAGCATCAGAACAGTTTGGTGCCAGAGCATCAGAACAGTTTGGTGCCAGAGCATCAGAACAGTTTGGTGCCAGGGCATCAGAACAGTTTGGTGCCAGAGCATCAGAACAGTTTGGTGCCAGGGCATCAGAACAGTTTGGTGCCAGAGCATCAGAACAGTTTGGTGCCAGAGCATCAGAACAGTTTGGTGCCAGAGCATCAGAACAGTTTGGTGCCAGAGCATCAGAACAGTTTGGTGCCAGGGCATCAGAACAGGTGCCAGGGCATCAGAACAGTTTGGTGCCAGAGCATCAGAACAGTTTGGTGCCAGAGCATCAGAACAGTTTGGTGCCAGAGCATCAGAACAGTTTGGTGCCAGAGCATCAGAACAGTTTGGTGCCAGGGCATCAGAACAGTTTGGTGCCAGAGCATCAGAACAGTTTGGTGCCAGGGCATCAGAACAGTTTGGTGCCAGAGCATCAGAACAGTTTGGTGCCAGAGCATCAGAACAGTTTGGTGCCAGGGCATCAGAACAGTTTGGTGCCAGGGCATCAGAACAGTTTGGTGCCAGAGCATCAGAACAGTTTGGTGCCAGCCAGGGCATCAGAACAGTTTGGTGCCAGCCAGGGCATCAGAACAGTTTGGTGCCAGAGCATCAGAACAGTTTGGTGCTAGCCAGGGCATCAGAACAGTTTGGTGCCAGCCAGAGCATCAGAACAGTTTGGTGCCAGCCAGGGCATCAGAACAGTTTGGTGCCAGCCAGGGCATCAGAACAGTTTGGTGCCAGGGCATCAGAACAGTTTGGTGCCAGGGCATCAGAACAGTTTGGTGCCAGCCAGGGCATCAGAACAGTTTGGTGCCAGGGCATCAGAACAGTTTGGTGCCAGAGCATCAGAACATTTTGGTGCCAGAGCATCAGAACAGTTTGGTGTCAGGGCATCAGAACAGTTTGGTGCCAGAGCATCAGAACAGTTTGGTGCCAGGGCATCAGAACAGTTTGGTGCCAGAGCATCAGAACAGTTTGGTGCCAGAGCATCAGAACAGTTTGGTGCCAGGGCATCACAACAGTTTGGTGCCAGGGCATCAGAACAGTTTGGTGCCAGGGCATCAGAACAGTTTGGTGCCAGAGCATCAGAACAGTTTGGTGCCAGCCAGGGCCTCAGAACAGTTTGGTGCCAGCCAGGGCATCAGAACAGTTTGGTGCCAGAGCATCAGAACAGTTTGGTGCTAGCCAGGGCATCAGAACAGTTTGGTGCCAGCCAGAGCATCAGAACAGTTTGGTGCCAGCCAGGGCATCAGAACAGTTTGGTGCCAGCCAGGGCATCAGAACAGTTTGGTGCCAGGGCATCAGAACAGTTTGGTGCCAGGGCATCAGAACAGTTTGGTGCCAGCCAGGGCATCAGAACAGTTTGGTGCCAGGGCATCAGAACAGTTTGGTGCCAGAGCATCAGAACATTTTGGTGCCAGAGCATCAGAACAGTTTGGTGTCAGGGCATCAGAACAGTTTGGTGCCAGAGCATCAGAACAGTTTGGTGCCAGGGCATCAGAACAGTTTGGTGCCAGAGCATCAGAACAGTTTGGTGCCAGAGCATCAGAACAGTTTGGTGCCAGGGCATCAGAACAGTTTGGTGCCAGGGCATCAGAACAGTTTGGTGCCAGGGCATCAGAACAGTTTGGTGCCAGGGCATCAGAACAGTTTGGTGCCAGAGCATCAGAACAGTTTGGTGCCAGCCTGCCAGGGCATCAGAACAGTTTGGTGCCAGAGCATCAGAACAGTTTGGTGCCAGGGCATCAGAACAGTTTGGTGCCAGGGCATCAGAACAGTTTGGTGCCAGGGCATCAGAACAGTTTGGTGCCAGCCAGGGCATCAGAACAGTTTGTTGCCAGAGCATCAGAACAGTTTGGTGCCAGGGCATCAGAACAGTTTGGTGCCAGAGCATCAGAACAGTTTGGTGCCAGCCAGGGCATCAGAACAGTTTGGTGCCAGAGCATCAGAACAGTTTGGTGCCAGGGCATCAGAACAGTTTGGTGCCAGGGCATCAGAACAGTTTGGTGCCAGGGCATCAGAACAGTTTGGTGCCAGGGCAGTGACTTGACTTCGATTTGTAGACTCTTCTCAAAGGTGCCCAAATAGAGATGTTCTGTAATGATACTGACTTGATTCGTAAAAGCTCCTAAATGCTTGATACCTAGTACAATTAAAACACCTGCCACCATTTGATTTTATAGATGTCTATTGTCTAAAAACACTTCATTCACTTCAATCACATTTAACTTATGAATATATATTATTATATTTATTTTATGATTTCCCCCTTCCCAATATGGAAGTATGGCAAAATCATCTTGCCTGTTTTTAACCAATGAATACTACTAATATAGTCTTTTGATTACGTTCATTATTGCCCCTAATGTTTACCGTACTGTACAAGTTTGGAGACTCACAGTGAATACGTGACCGCACTAGATCTGAAAGCAGTGTGGGATAAACTTCAGCCCTTCAGAAATATTGTCAAATCATATAATGGGTCAAAGGCAACAAAAGCACTTTTTCTCCTTTTCCCTTTTTTTTCTTTTTACATTTCACACCTTCAAAACATCACACATCCTGCCATCCGGTGGCAGAGTCTGGTCTAAAGCAACACAGCAATAGACATTGTAAAGTCCCCCTCTGTGCAACGTTTCTGCTTTGTTCTGCAATTCGTTAGGATTCATCTATTCTTGAACGGTACACAATGACACACAGTATATTTCTACACACAAAACACTTGTATACCTATCGTTCTACGATTACTTTTACTGACTGGATCAATCCTTGTAACTTCTGGAAAACATTACAAAAGATCCATCCACGTGATTCCTCATAGGGGTGCCGAAGTGCGTAGGCCGTAGGGTTCTGAAGGTCAGAGTGTTAAGAAGTGTGTAGGCCGGAGGGTTCTGAAGGTCAGAGTGTTAAGAAGTGGGGCTTATTCAATGGCTACAGCTGTACAAAAGAGTTTACATTCACAGCATCAAATGTCCTCCCTGGTTAACTTTCTGCGTTCATTATGGGCTGAACCAGGGCCAATGATGCATCTAAGACACAGGATGAGGCAAGAGTGGTTCTTTTGTCATCTCTTTCAGGCCATATTGTGTTTGTCTCTTGGTCTTCTCTCTGCTGTTAGAAGCTCACCAAGTTGTACACCATACTAGAAGAAAAAAGAAAGAAGGAAAATAAAACGGGAAGATAATAATTCTAAAACATTATTCGTTGGGATAACATACTGTAATGTATCAGACTAACAGTTTTCATTAATTTAATTTATAATAGTATAAAATATAAATTTTACTTTAAATGATTTGCTATCAGTTCCTTAGTCTTGTCTAATACGTACCTGTATAGATAGTAGAAGAAAGACACCAGGTAGAAACCCAGCTTACACCAGGACTCCTTCTGGCAGTAGTTGAGAATATCTGCATTCATCACACTGACAGGATCATACATCACCTCTGAACCATCTGCTGGCCGATGGAAATATCTTCAAGAGACACAGGATAGTCTATAGTTAGGTTTTTATTGCTTGGTTGTTAAAAGACAAAAGAAGGTCCACCACCTGCACCGAAAGTAAGGGAGCTACTACGGAGCTTCTTTTATCTTTTTTTTTGTTTCCATCTTTTGTTCAAACACCTGCATACTTCAATGACAAAAAACTAAACTAAAACTATAAAGGTTGAAACAATAAACGCTTTACCCACTCCCGAAACTAAACTAAATGAATCTAAACTGAATTTAAAAAATATATAATAATAATAAATCGAAAGGGGCTCCCTCTGAGCAAATATCTCCGCCAGGCTGGGTGTTGTACCCAGGGCTGTGTAAGTAATGGGTTGCGGCCGTCAGAACCCTATGAAGCTATGGGGGGAAATGGCTGTTCTACGACATACAGTTTTCACATTTGTGGCACATCCTATCCGCAGGAGTGAAAGCCTATTTGGCAACTAGTTCACTCACTGTACAGAAGCCCCACATTTGAGTCCAACGTGTTGTGTTCATCATATTATGTATAACGTATTTTGTTAGAAATGTTTGCCTGTAATTGGAAAGTAACTACACTATGGAATTTGATGCTCACTGGTGATTATGTTTTTGCAAGAAACAGTGACATTTATTGTACTTTTGTAGCACATTCTGGCCTGAAGGAGAAAATAATCAATTACAAAAAGTTAAAACCAAATGCAAATAAAAGATTAGGTATTCTTATTTTTCATGTTTAAACAGAAAAACACTTGAAATTAGTCATTTTGGTCAAGCAACACCTCTGTGCCACCAGTAAGTACATTATAAATGAAGCATTAGAGCTGTGTGGAGCTTGTGTGCGTACCTCCACAGATGGTAGAACAGCAGGGGGATGTTTAGGCCCAGTGTGACCCACTCTCCAGCGCACATGAACATTAGGCAGAAGAGCCCGTGTATGGAATACTCTGGTACCACCAACTGAGAGCACACAGGATGTCAGGTGCTAAAATATAGACAATGATCTTTCTTTCTCTTTATCGTCTGTCTGTCTGTCTGTGTTTCTATGACCACACACATGCATAATTGAAAGATTTCATGTAACAATATTTGAGAGCTGATGAATGTTATTAGTTGTGACTATCACAGTACATTTTGAACTAAACACTGTAGTGTACTGAGAGAAGGTTTTGGGTTATTATGACACAAAACAAGCAAGAATGCAATATATAGTCATCAGGTTTTGCAAATAGCATGGAAAAGGGAGTTCAGCTATATTGTATACAGTATATAGTGTTGCTCTGATTCATCATAGATAAGAGAGGCAAATGTTAGCAAGATTAGAGTGCTCTTATGTCACTCCCACCACTCTCACCCCAGGTATAATTGCGGTACTCACCTTTCGAAGCAGGTTGCAGATTCTTTCAATGTTGAGAATTCTCTCCCTCTGAGGGACAGAATATAAATAATCTAATTACATTAGAATTATTTATTAGAACACAATCGGGCACAGTAATGGGGTGTCACACAACAAACAGAAACGTTCTTGCGAATAATTAATTAATTCCATGATCAATAACCGTTTTTGGCTCTAGACACTGGCAACATGGCCAGTCAGTCTGTGGACAAAACAAACAAGCAAGCTAAATAATTGCATGTTCACCACATTATTTCAATGACCTATCTGGAATATCGATTCTTGAATATCCACAGTGGAATATTCAAGTGTTCACATGTAGGATGTTCACTCTATTTATATATTTTACTTCACATTCAATCACCAGAGTGAGTAATCTTCAATTATATTTGTTAAAATTATTTCTTACTGCTCTTGTGGGGTTACTCTGATCAATGGGGTTCTTGAAGTCCGTGCAGAGCTCATCAAATGCAGTGATCTGAAACAAGGTGACATGGATACGCTTTGAATGACTGACCTTTAAAAATACAAGTAACTGGTATGGTACAGTACAGTAGTACATTACTCTTGTATATATTTATGTTTGTATTATACAGATGCAAATATGGAAGACATAAGCCGTCTAGACTGTATGTCTAGAGACCACAGCAGCATTCTTGTCCTGCAGTATGAACAATAATCGATATCCGAGCTTGCCATATACATGCTCAGAATAACAGATTGTTATCTGGACAGTATGCTGCTGAGCTTTTGTGTAAGGTAATTGTCAATTTGAATTGTGTGTGACTGTGTGTGTGTGACTGTGTGTGTGTGTGTGCGCGCGCGCTGTTCTCTGTGGTCCTTTATTGAAATGTCTGAGGAGATATTGAGGTGAGGACAGAAAAACAGTAAAACTCTATATCCTTAGTTGACTGGAGTCCCCCCAGATCTCTATACTAGGGGCCCTCCATTTTCCCCCTCTAGGCTAAATATGTTCACTGTAAACAGACGATCTAAAAGCTCACAACATGGCACATTGTGCACTGTATTACATGTTTTCCTATTTTCCCTGAATGTTAGCATAATTATGACATGCCCGGAAAGGGTTGAAGTGGTTAAAGCAAAGGAAGGTATTGTTTTATGTCAGGGAGATACAGTAAGTCCTCTGAAATTGATGTATAATTGGCTGCTCCATGTAATGTTAGCTTTCTTTATCGTTATACTTTTTTTCCTCCTCTCTTTTCATCAGTAGTACTTCATCTGCCAGTGAAGCTCTAAATTGAATCCTAATTATTCACTGCTGTTCACCAGTTGTCAATTAAACTTTCAAACAATGGAGCTTAATGTTTACGCTTTGCTGAAGAGCAGAATGAGCTGATGAAAAGGTGGCGATCGACAAATTAAGTGATTATGCCTCCTCTGCCTCTGGACCCCTACACAAGTGCTCCCCGGCAGGTCTAGGATCAGCCATTTGCCTCCCACTCACCATCTCCCTCCCAGTTTTCTGTGGTGCGTAAATAACATACAAGAGTGAGGGGACCGCCCGCCTACCCATAACCAGAGGCAGACACTGATTGTACAGTATGTACAGTTGTACACTACAACAAGATAATATGTGTCTGTATTACATCAGCAATGTCTGATGTGAGCAACAAACCCTATCTCTAAGCCAGTGGTTCTCAAAAACGACCCCCAAATTAATATGAATCTGGCCACGGACAGCCATCTGAAATCAAACAATATTTATGTAGTTAAAATGTTTCCAAAATAGTAAATTATTATAAATGGCAGATCTTCTATTTTCAAATAGTCAACGGTATAGAGGTTTAAAGTGGTTCATCTGATTGTGATGCTGTATTAACACATTTTGCCGGGGACCCCTCAAGGACCCCTGGTCCTTGAGGGGTCCACTGCTCTGAGGAAGGGTCTTACCCCTAATAGCATGAATATATAGTGGTCTATTTCACACTCGTCTCTGTTGTAAACAGATGCAGTTTCCATGGTGACATGGTCAGACCCCCTCAACGGGCACCATGGTTACTATAGCAGTGAACAAGCGATGGTATTGGTCGATACCCCACATGGAAAAGGGGGAGCTCTAACTATGGATGAAAGCAGGTGGTGTGTGTGTGTGTGTGTGTGTGTGTGGGGGGGGGGGGGGGGGGGGGGGGGGTTAGACATCATAGTTTGATAAGCTTTTTCAATCACATGGTTCATTGCCGAGACACGCCCACACATGCAGTCTCGTTAGCATCTCTCTCACGGTGACTGACTCATACTCAGTCTAACCCACTCGCTCGATTCATGAGTCAAAGCATCTAGTCATTTCAAGGCTGTTTCTTTTTGTGTTCATTTGTGTTTCACACTAATAGCGTCTCATCGTATTGACAGCTGATGCTGGAGTTGTGTGGCATTTGGCATTTGTAGGAACTGCTTGTGTGGAGGTGAGGGTTGTGTATTGAATACTGAACGTGCATGTCTCCAGTGACGCCTGTGCAAATTCCAGTCCTGCAGACAGACTGACAGGTGCATACTCTGTCCCTGAGATCGGTATATCCCTTCTTATAGGCTACTATAACATACAACATGTTAATGGGTAAATGGGTTGCCACCTTACACTGCGTGCATACTATATAATTATGTATGTATGCATATTTGTTGACGGCATACCAAAATGTAAGCCAGTCACTGTGCTGTGAACAAAACAAAAACAATTCTGCTTTTAAATTTTTTATTACACTATTGCTATTATATGAACAGTAGGAATAAATCGTATTTTGTTCAAATAAAAAACGTCTCTCTTCAAAAGTTAAATAAAATCGAAATGGCCTACTGTATCTGCGCAGGTTAATTTCAAAACAACGACATTTAAATGTAGGCTATGCATTTTCCCATGCTCTGGTCGGTCATACAGTATACCGTAATGCATTTTAGGAAGGCGGCTGCGGGCCATATAAAATGTACCCATGGGCCACAATTGCTTCCTGGGCTGGACTTTGGACATGCCTGCTGTACTGTACACACGGTTTCTCACAATTCTTTCACACAAAAAATTGGGCATGATGCTGTCTCAGCTCGCCCTTCTTCATTAGACAAGTAATTATAGTATAGCCCCAGCACTTCCAGTAATACCTGCACCACTGTGTTGCCATGATTCATGTGTGTGGTGAAAGCATATACTGTACTGGCACACGCAAGCATCTTGGCATAAGAGCAATCAGGGTCAGAAAACCAACCAATGTTGCATCTTTAAATCCGATTTTTGGCCAGCTCTTCTGTACCTTTCAATTGCAAATGCGTGGGTTCATTTCCCTGTGTTCAAGAGAGAACATGCAGAACTCTTGCAGGGCTAGAATGCACCTCATTTTTGCATGTTTGTGCCAGAGTGCACAGTAACAAATATATAAGAAATAATACAATAATTAAAAAAAAATCTCACATTGGCACTTCCCTCTCATCCCTTAGCATCAAAGAAACCTGTCTCGGCCGGCCCCTGTGAGTCTGACATTGTGCTGTTTACCAGCAAATGCTTGTAATATTGTTGAATGAACTGAAGCTTATAATGGTTGTATTTGTCTCTCTGGGTTAAAATGGTAATCTAATCAGCCTAAATGCCTAAAACTAAAAAGGTTGTTGGAGATTGAGGTAACTGAATCTCGTTGGCAAACCACCCTACCACATCCCAGATCACTCCCTACAGCAGCGGTCCCTCCTGACCTATAGCTGACGCATCCCCCAACGCTCCGTCTTGTTGTATTTTGCCGAAAATGATACATGCCCAGCTTTCCGGGTGTGTGTAAACACAAACATTGAAGACAAAAACAAAAGTGAGGACGCAAAATGTGATTAGCCTGAATGAGATGATGTATACTGTATGATGATAAGAGTGCCCGGGTGCCCCTCACTTCACACGGGTGTGATTCTTTTCAAATATCATTATGGCAAATAATCACAGAATGTCACTGCACTGAGAGACATGCAGCTGCTGTATACTCCAGGGGGGGCAGTCAGACAGATATTTTGTGAAGCTACTAAGACAATCGGGATTTCCTGAAAGTTCATATAATGGCCTGTTGTGGCGCTGTCATTGGGCCGCTATTACCCTTTTTATGCCACCCCCCCCCCCACCCCCCCCCCCCCCCCCCCAGAGGGCGTTCGCGCACTATAAGGGATGCGCGCACCACAGTTTGGGAACCTTGTCTCTCGCATAAAATGGTTAGACACAACCACTTTTGACCAATTGACCTTATACCTCATAATATACCTTATATACCTATACCTTCATCTCTAATTTAATATGTCTCTCAACACTGATATTTGTCTCCACCAGGCCGAAGGCATGGGGAGAGAGTATGTTTTGCACTCCGTCCGTCCGTCCGTGTGTGTGTCCGTCCGTCCGTCTGTGAACAGCTAAACTCCGGCACCGTTAACCCGGTCGATGCCAAATTTTGCACACACACTCCCTGGATGCTAACGATGAACCTCTGCCACACAATTTCCAGAACGGCCTGTTATAGCGCCACCAGGAGGCCGACTTTTGAAAAACACATTTTTTTAATATAACTCCTCCAGATTCTGTCCAAAAATCCCGCAAATCATTACACACTATCTCTATAGTCATGTGTTCAAGATGGATCTGTCCGATATTTCATATTCCATCATAATTGGCTAACATTGGCTTTCACAGACTTTCCTACTAGGCTGAGGAATATATCCCACCCTTTTCACATTGGCCTGTTATAGCGCCACCAACAGGTGGATTTTTGCAAAACACATTTTTGGAACAAATTGTCTCAAATCATCCAATTGCCATCAATGGTGTAAGAACAAATGGCACCCTTTTCACATTGGCCTATTATAGCACCACCAGGAGGCCACAACCTGACCTGGCCTGGTGGAGACCTGTGCCCCAGAAGTGAATCTATATATTTTAACATTATACCCCAAACTTAGATTGTCTCCACTCGCCTTAGGCTATTCAATGCATTGTAAAGGTAAGATACTGCTCAGGTTCAGAGCCACTCCGAAATAAATAAACTTTTCCGGACTATTAAAGTACAGGCACACCTGTCTAATTTCTAGGTGTGTGTGTGTGTGTGTGTGTGTGTGTGTGTGTGTGTGTGTGTGTGTGTGTGTGTGTGTGTGTGTGTGTGTGTGTGTGTGTGTGTGTGTGTGTGTGTGTGTGTGTGTGTGTGTGTGTGTGTGTGTGTGTGTGTGTGTGTGTGTGTGTGTGTGTGTGTGTGTGTGTGTGTGTGTGTGTGTGTGTGTGTGTGTGTGTGTGTGTGCGTGCGCGCGCGCGCAGGCGCGCGCGCGCGCAGAACTCACCTGCCAGATGACGAAGAAGATGAGTGCGGCACACAGTACCAGGGTCAGCATGTAGCAAAAGGCCGCAAAGGTGAACGCCATGGCTGAGCTAGCCAGCCTGAAGACGGGATGAGCGAAAGAGAGAGAGAGGGAACTTTGCCCCACTCTATCCCTCTCTACTGTCTGGGGGATCTCTCCCTCTCTCTCCTGATATAGCTTGTTCTCCCACCTTGCAGGAGGTTAATATCTTGCTTTGTCCTCTTTCTCCTCACCCTGACCCAGACATACTGTATAGGACAGGTTGTGATGAGAGTCTGTAGTGTCTGGCCAATGGTGAATCAGCCGCTGAGAAAAAGCCAGAGAATCCTCAACATGACAACTTATTCTGCATTATTGTATGCTCACTGTCTTGTCAAAGGATTTTGATCTACGTTTTACGATTGTCACATCCTCCCCTTTTCACGTATCAGTTGGGAGGAAGGGGGGTGGGGGGGAAGCGGGGGCATTTCTCTCTCCCTCAAAAAAAAAAAGTAAACGAAGAAAAAGGCTGTACAGAAAGCTTTTGAAGGCTCTGCCTTCACAGCTACTGCTCTGGAGATGCACACCTTTTTTCAATTTCTGACAGGTTTAATGTCTGTCCCCTCCTCTTCCCCCTCCCTAGAGTTTCTCTCTACACAAAGCCAACACATCTTTCTTCACAGCGACACAACAACCAAAGGTGTCTCACTGACACCCTGACAAAAACCAAAACAGAGCTTCCTCTAATGCTCTCTCTCTCAGTGGGATTCAACGGCATTCCTCTTCCAAAACGTCACAATCTGTGATGTTGTCTTTTACGTATCGGTGTCGAGTTGTGTTTACGGCTTTTTAATTTACTTATTTTGTTGTACAATTGAGTATGTGAGGTCTGTTAAGAAGTCTGTTAAGACATATACAATACTTATAAAACGCACTAGTATATTACAGCTATTGCAAGACCTATTTTAGAAATAAGAGGAAATGGCATTGTTTCCCTTTTCATCTTTTGGTGAAAAGCATGTGCATTATGATTATAGGTTTCTACTATGTGGTTATTTATGTAGGTTACAGTATGCAAAGAATGAGCATCAAGACTGTACACATATGATTGCACAAAATTAAACAATAATAAAGAATTCTAGACATTGACAGCTGATTTTGGTAAACAACTTTAGTATAACAACTTGGTATTACCAAGTCACTGACACCCAATTGTGCAACTAAACAAGCAAAGTATAGATTGCCAAGGAGTAAAATATTAAATTTACATTAAATTAAATCATATTTTACGCAGACTATAGTCATCTTAACAACGTCTCCAAAGTATGGATCAATATTTCAGCTGACCTTAATAACAAGGAGAGAATACTTGCATTTGGTTGTAAATGTGTCATACAAATCAGATATTCCACGCTCTTCCTGCCAAACTCTGGCTCTGTCAATCTGGGTCGACACCATGTCTGATTGCTCTGATTTACATCTCTCTCCCCCTCTCTCCCTCAGCCGTATCGCTTGCTGTTTGTTTTAGTTATTGTTTTTACCTCTACCCAAGATTTTAATACAACTAAATATATTCTTCGCAGGATGTAGGAAATTGTCTACATACTGACAAGGGAAATGAAATCTCCACAACGTGTTGAAGTTCACCTACTGTATACTGTATCTCTTGTCCCTTCCCTCCTCCTTTATCTTCCAAACCTCCTTCGCCTTATTTTGTGTCTCGCTCTTAAAAAGAAAAGAAAAAGAAAGCACAGCAGGGAAAAGGGGATTTCGAAAGGGGACTCTGTCTATCTCTGCCTGTTCCCCTTTTTTCTCTGACTCCAGCACCAATATGTTCTGTCACGCCAGATGTTCTAATGAGCCAGCCAATAGCGCATGTCTCATTTTCTCTCCTTTCTTTCTCTACCACTCTCTGTCTCTCTCTCTCTCTCTCTCTCTCTCTCTCTCTCTCTCTCTCTCTCTCTCTCCCCCCCTCTCTCCTATTCTCTCTCAATCTCTTGCAATAATAATAATAATAATAATACTTAAACTTAAAAACAAAAACCCTCCGATATGTCTACATTATAACATTAATAGTGGGTCATCCATCATTTATCAATCATTCATTTCTCACTTCCTTCTCTTCTCATGCCACTTGCTACTTGTATCATCTACTCTGATCATGCAGACTTATACTGTATCATGTGTATGTTGATCATGCAGACTTATACTGTATCATGTGTATGTTGATCATGCAGACTTATACTGTATCATGTGTATGTTGATCATGCAGACTTATACTGTATCATGTGTATGTTGATCATGCAGACTTATACTGTATCATGTGTATGTTGATCATGCAGACTTATACCGTATCATGTGTATGTTGATCATGCAGACTTATACCGTATCATGTGTATGTTGATCATGCAGACTTATACCGTATCATGAGTATGTTGATCATGCAGACTTATACCGTATCATGTGTATGTTGATCATGCAGACTTATACTGTATCATGTGTATGTTGATCATGCAGACTTATACTGTATCATGTGTATGTTGATAATGCTGGACCCCAAGCCATACTAACAGTGCCCCCTAGTGATGCACGACCCACTTGTTCCAATTGGCTAATAGTTTATGTTTTATTTTTCATACAACCAATCAAATCAAACTTTATTTATATAGAGCACATTTAAAACAATCGTGTGTCGACATGATCACAAAAAGCACATGTATGCATATAAAATAGAAACATCAGACCAATAACACATGTGTACATGTACACACTCCTGTGCTCTGTAGCAGTGACTGTGATTGGTCATTGTGGATCTACTTGTATGTATAGAATAGCTATGTGGTTACCTATTATTCAGCAGATGCCTGAAGAAGATCTTTGACCGGACTGAGTAGAGGGACCCCCACACGGTAACTCTGTCATTTCTCAACCATTCCGGATGCGGGCGGCTCGCCGGAACCGGACTGGCCCCCTGGGCATGTTCCTGTGGGTCTGGATGTTCCGGGGACCCTCAGGGACCCCCCGGGGACCCACACACGGTGCATTATTGTATGCTCACTGTCTTGTCAAAGGATTTTGATCTACGTTTTACGATTGTCACATCCTCCCCTTTTCACGTATCAGTTGGGAGGAAGGGGGGTGGGGGGGAAGCGGGGGCATTTCTCTCTCCCTCAAAAAAAAAAAGTAAACGAAGAAAAAGGCTGTACAGAAAGCTTTTGAAGGCTCTGCCTTCACAGCTACTGCTCTGGAGATGCACACCTTTTTTCAATTTCTGACAGGTTTAATGTCTGTCCCCTCCTCTTCCCCCTCCCTAGAGTTTCTCTCTACACAAAGCCAACACATCTTTCTTCACAGCGACACAACAACCAAAGGTGTCTCACTGACACCCTGACAAAAACCAAAACAGAGCTTCCTCTAATGCTCTCTCTCTCAGTGGGATTCAACGGCATTCCTCTTCCAAAACGTCACAATCTGTGATGTTGTCTTTTACGTATCGGTGTCGAGTTGTGTTTACGGCTTTTTAATTTACTTATTTTGTTGTACAATTGAGTATGTGAGGTCTGTTAAGAAGTCTGTTAAGACATATACAATACTTATAAAACGCACTAGTATATTACAGCTATTGCAAGACCTATTTTAGAAATAAGAGGAAATGGCATTGTTTCCCTTTTCATCTTTTGGTGAAAAGCATGTGCATTATGATTATAGGTTTCTACTATGTGGTTATTTATGTAGGTTACAAAAAAAAGTTAGCCTCGTTTCTCATCATTTTGGACCGTGGGCTATAGCCCATATCGTACGGCATACTATAGCGCGCAGTTTTTCATCATTTTTGAAGATTTGAAAAAAATGACGAAATGACAAAAACGATGGGTTATAGCCCATGTTTTTTGAAATTTTGAAAAAAAAAGTTAGCCTCGTTTCTCATCATTTTGGACCGTGGGCTATAGCCCATATCGTACGGCATACTATAGCGCGCCGTTTTTCATCATTTTTGAAGATTTGAAAAAAATGACGAAATGACAAAAACGATGGGTTATAGCCCATGTTTTTTGAAATTTTGAAAAAAAAAGTTAGCCTCGTTTCTCATCATTTTGGACCGTGGGCTATAGCCCATATCGTACGGCATACTATAGCGTGCAGTTTTTCATCATTTTTGAAGATTTGAAAAAAATGACGAAATGACAAAAACGATGGGTTATAGCCCATGTTTTTTGAAATTTTGAAAAAGAAGTTAGCCTCGTTTCTCATCATTTTGGACCGTGGGCTATAGCCCATATCGTACGGCATACTATAGCGCACAGTTTTTCATCATTTTTGAAGATTTGAAAAAAATGACAAAATGACAAAAACGATGGGTTATAGCCCATGTTTTTTGAAAATTTGAAAAAAAAAGTTAGCCTCGTTTCTCATCATTTTGGACCGTGGGCTATAGCCCATATCGTACGGCATACTATAGCGCGCCGTTTTTCATCATTTTTGAGGATTTTGGAGGATTTTGGAGGATTTGGAAAAAATGAAAAAGAAAATCCGCAATTTCCGCAATTTCCACAATTTCCATTTCCGCAAATTCCGCAATTACCATTTCCTCAATTTCCACAATTCCGCAATTTGACAAAAACGATGGGTTATAGCCCATGTTTTTTGAAATTTTGGGAAAAAAAGTTAGCCTCGTTTCTCATCATTTTGGACCGTGGGCTATAGCCCATATCGTACGGCATACTATAGCGCGCAGTTTTTCATCATTTTTGAAGATTTGAAAAAAATGACGAAATGACAAAAACGATGGGTTATAGCCCATGTTTTTTTTAATTTTGAAAAAAAAAGTTAGCCTCGTTTCTCATCATTTTGGACCGTGGGCTATAGCCCATATCGTACGGCATACTATAGCGTGCAGTTTTTCATCATTTTTGAAGATTTGAAAAAAATGACGAAATGACAAAAACGATGGGTTATAGCCCATGTTTTTTGAAATTTTGAAAAAAAAAGTTAGCCTCGTTTCTCATCATTTTGGACCGTGGGCTATAGCCCATATCGTACGGCATACTATAGCGCGCAGTTTTTCATCATTTTTGAAGATTTGAAAAAAATGACGAAATGACAAAAACGATGGGTTATAGCCCATGTTTTTTGAAATTTTGAAAAAAAAAGTTAGCCTCGTTTCTCATCATTTTGGACCGTGGGCTATAGCCCATATCGTACGGCATACTATAGGGCGCCGTTTTTCATCATTTTTGAGGATTTGAAAAAAATGAAAAAATGAAAAAAAAATCCGCAATTTCCGCAATTTCCACAATTTCCATTTCCGCAAATTCCGCAATTACCATTTCCTCAATTTCCGCAATTCCGCAATTTGACAAAAACGATGGGTTATAGCCCATGTTTTTTGAAATTTTGGAAAAAAAAGTTAGCCTCGTTTCTCATCATTTTGGACCGTGGGCTATAGCCCATATCGTACGGCATACTATAGCGCGCAGTTTTTCATCATTTTTGAAGATTTGAAAAAAATGACGAAATGACAAAAACGATGGGTTATAGCCCATGTTTTTTGAAATTTTGAAAAAAAAAGTTAGCCTCGTTTCTCATCATTTTGGACCGTGGGCTATAGCCCATATCGTACGGCATACTATAGCGCGCCGTTTTTCATCATTTTTGAGGATTTGAAAAAAATGAAAAAATGAAAAAAGAAATCCGCAATTTCCGCAATTTCCACAATTTCCATTTCCGCAAATTCCGCAATTACCATTTCCTCAATTTCCTCAATTCCGCAATTTGACAAAAACGATGGGTTATAGCCCATGTTTTTTGAAATTTTGAAAAAAAAAGTTAGCTTTGTTTCTCATCATTTTGGACCGTGGGCTATAGCCCATATCGTACGGCATACTATAGCGCGCCGTTTTTCATCATTTTTGAAGATTTGAAAAAAATGACGAAATGACAAAAACGATGGGTTATAGCCCATGTTTTTTGAAATTTTGAAAAAAAAAGTTAGCCTCGTTTCTCATCATTTTGGACCGTGGGCTATAGCCCATATCGTACGGCATACTATAGCGTGCAGTTTTTCATCATTTTTGAAGATTTGAAAAAAATGACGAAATGACAAAAACGATGGGTTATAGCCCATGTTTTTTGAAATTTTGTAAAAAAAAGTTAGCCTCGTTTCTCATCATTTTGGACCGTGGGCTATAGCCCATATCGTACGGCATACTATAGCGCGCAGTTTTTCATCATTTTTGAAGATTTGAAAAAAATGACGAAATGACAAAAACGATGGGTTATAGCCCATGTTTTTTGAAATTTTGAAAAAAAAAGTTAGCCTCGTTTCTCATCATTTTGGACCGTGGGCTATAGCCCATATCGTACGGCATACTATAGCGTGCAGTTTTTCATCATTTTTGAAGATTTGAAAAAAATGACGAAATGACAAAAACGATGGGTTATAGCCCATGTTTTTTGAAATTTTGAAAAAAAAAGTTATCCTCGTTTCTCATCATTTTGGACCATGGGCTATAGCCTATATCGTACGGCATACTATAGCGCGCCGTTTTTCATCATTTTTGATGATTTGACAAAAATGAAAAAATGACAAAAACGATGGGTTATAGCCCATGTTTTTTGAAATTTTGAAAAAAAAAGTTAGCCTCGTTTCTCATCATTTTGGACCGTGGGCTATAGCCCATATCGTACGGCATACTATAGCGCGCAGTTTTTCATCATTTTTGAGGATTTGAAAAAAATGACGAAATGACAAAAACGATGGGTTATAGCCCATGTTTTTTGAAATGTTGAAAAAAAAAGTTAGCCTCGTTTCTCATCATTTTGGACCGTGGGCTATAGCCCATATCGTACGGCATACTATAGCGCACAGTTTTTCATCATTTTTGAAGATTTGAAAAAAATGACGAAATGACAAAAACGATGGGTTATAGCCCATGTTTTTTGAAATTTTGAAAAAAAAAGTTATCCTCGTTTCTCATCATTTTGGACCATGGGCTATAGCCTATATCGTACGGCATATTATAGCGCGCCCGTTTTTCATCATTTTTGATGATTTGACAAAAATGAAAAAATGACAAAAACGATGGGTTATAGCCCATGTTTTTTGAAATTTTGAAAAAAAAAGTTAGCCTCGTTTCTCATCATTTTGGACCGTGGGCTATAGCCCATATCGTACGGCATACTATAGCGCGCAGTTTTTCATCATTTTTGAGGATTTGAAAAAAATGACGAAATGACAAAAACGATGGGTTATAGCCCATGTTTTTTGAAATGTTGAAAAAAAAAGTTAGCCTCGTTTCTCATCATTTTGGACCGTGGGCTATAGCCCATATCGTACGGCATACTATAGCGCGCAGTTTTTCATCATTTTTGAAGATTTGAAAAAAATGACGAAATGACAAAAACGATGGGTTATAGCCCATGTTTTTTGAAATTTTGAAAAAAAAAGTTATCCTCGTTTCTCATCATTTTGGACCATGGGCTATAGCCTATATCGTACGGCATACTATAGCGCGCCGTTTTTCATCATTTTTGATGATTTGACAAAAATGAAAAAATGACAAAAACGATGGGTTATAGCCCATGTTTTTTGAAATTTTGAAAAAAAAAGTTAGCCTCGTTTCTCATCATTTTGGACCGTGGGCTATAGCCCATATCGTACGGCATACTATAGCGCGCAGTTTTTCATCATTTTTGAAGATTTAAAAAAAATGACGAAATGACAAAAACGATGGGTTATAGCCCATGTTTTTTGAAATTTTGAAAAAAAAAGTTAGCCTCGTTTCTCATCATTTTGGACCGTGGGCTATAGCCCATATCGTACGGCATACTATAGCACGCAGTTTTTCATCATTTTTGAAGATTTGAAAAAAATGACGAAATGACAAAAACGATGGGTTATAGCCCATGTTTTTTGAAATTTTGAAAAAAAAAGTTAGCCTCGTTTCTCATCATTTTGGACCGTGGGCTATAGCCCATATCGTACGGCATACTATAGCGCGCAGTTTTTCATCATTTTTGAAGATTTAAAAAAAATGACGAAATGACAAAAACGATGGGTTATAGCCCATGTTTTTTGAAATTTTGAAAAAAAAAGTTAGCCTCGTTTCTCATCATTTTGGACCGTGGGCTATAGCCCATATCGTACGGCATACTATAGCGCGCAGTTTTTCATCATTTTTGAAGATTTGAAAAAAATGACGAAATGACAAAAACGATGGGTTATAGCCCATGTTTTTTGAAATTTTGAAAAAAAAAAGTTAGCCTCGTTTCTCATCATTTTGGACCGTGGGCTATAGCCCATATCGTACGGCATACTATAGCGTGCAGTTTTTCATCATTTTTGAAGATTTGAAAAAAATGACGAAATGACAAAAACGATGGGTTATAGCCCATGTTTTTTGAAATTTTGAAAAAAAAAGTTAGCCTCGTTTCTCATCATTTTGGACCGTGGGCTATAGCCCATATCGTACGGCATACTATAGCGCGCAGTTTTTCATCATTTTTGAAGATTTAAAAAAAAATGACGAAATGACAAAAACGATGGGTTATAGCCCATGTTTTTTGAAATTTTGAAAAAAAAAGTTAGCCTCGTTTCTCATCATTTTGGACCGTGGGCTATAGCCCATATCGTACGGCATACTATAGCGCGCAGTTTTTCATCATTTTTGAAGATTTAAAAAAAATGACGAAATGACAAAAACGATGGGTTATAGAGCGTCGCAGTCCCTCCCCCTCTCAGAACGGACGAACGGCCCAGGAAGTAACTTACCATTCATTTCAGTCATAGCCAATTCAGTCCGTATTTATTTAAAGACGTTTTAAGGCTCGTACAAAGCCAACTCGAGTCGTGAGAAATCATGACAATAAACTAATTTTTTTGCACCGAATAAATAATCAGAAAGAATAAAAAAGGGGCAGGGTACAACACTGTGTACATACTTTTTGTCCAAAATGCTGAAACTACACTCCCATGAAGCATTGCGACTGACGTTCACTTCCTGGAAGGCTGGAATGAGAAATTGCCCGCGTTGTGCACTGGAGTCGTCAGTCGTGTAGTGTTTGTTCTTTGATTATAGTTTCTAGTCTACATTAAAAAGTTTATCTGTTCTTTTGTACCATAACATAAGTATGGTGCAGTGCTTTGTTCCCGACTGCAACCACCGGCCTGGGGTCAATATTTGCCGTTTCCACACTTTCCCGAAGAACAAGTCGGCGTTCACATTATGGACGAGACGTATACGATGATATCACAGCTTCAATGTTTGATACTTGATAACAAAAATAACAATCACAGCTTCAATGTAATGGATAGCATATGTTCTTACCTAATCATTACATTTTATATAAATCCAAAGGTACCTCATGATTTAAATAATGTATAATGTATTTTGTGTTACTCGACTACAATTAATTGAAAACCTTAGTTACCAGGCAGTTAGTTACTTTATAGATTTTGGTTATTATTACAAAATATACACTTATAGCCAATCTACAAGCTTACAACAAATGTATACATATAATAACTTGTGAAACATGACATTCTGCACAATGAGTACTACAAGTAACTTCTGATTACCTTGACTGTACTTAACAGAGTATTTCTACATTGCAATATTGATACTTTTACTTTTTTTACTAAAACAAATTGAGTACATGCACCACTGCATGGCCATTAAAATATTAGTGTGTGTGTGTGTGTGTGTGTGTGTGTGTGTGTGTGTGTGTGTGTGTGTGTGTGTGTGTGTGTGTGTGTGTGTGTGTGACTGTGTGTGTGTGAGATCTCCTGCTGTACACTACTGTATTTTAACATCAGTCATCATAAATAATGTTGTTACTTCTGGCTGGTACTTGTGTTCTCCCCTGCTGTTTATTAATTCGTTAATTAATTTGTAATTCCCACTATAACATGAATTGTTTGAGTCAGTTTGATTTATGTAGACGTAGAGAGATAAACGTTAGTTACTAATTCTGAACTCACCATAACTTTGTATGTCTTGTTCTTCATACTGGCTCTTACAGAGCCAATAAGCTGGCCTTGTGAAAAAGAACATGCCAGGACATGGCCAGACTCATAGTGGTTTTCACCGCGGCGGACACTCTTTTCTTCATTTTTAAAATACCGTAACATATTCGATAAAGAAATCATTGTACCTGCACATGTACCTGTAAACGGTATTAGAATAGTGTATTAATATGGCGGGTCAACAGGGGGCAGTAACGATTTCCACGGAAACCGCAACCTCCACCAATCACAGACGTCGACATCACCGGATGTTTGGACTTTAGCATTCTGGGTAATGAAGTACTTCTCCGTTAGGTCGCGCATAAAGATCGTTTTTACTAAAACTAGAGTGATAGCATGCATGCTTGGGGTTTCTACAGGAGCATATAGAACCATTTTACAACCACGACCACAATGGTAAGTGTACATGGAATTGTTACGATATTATGGCTGATACGAGAATTCCCTATGGTCCAGGTGAATGGGATTTTTACTTCTGGGTCTGGCTCTGACGTCACTGCGGCGCTCTATAGCCCATGTTTTTTGAAATTTTGAAAAAAAAAGTTAGCCTCGTTTCTCATCATTTTGGACCGTGGGCTATAGCCCATATCGTACGGCATACTATAGCGCGCAGTTTTTCATCATTTTTGAAGATTTGAAAAAAATGACGAAATGACAAAAACGATGGGTTATAGCCCATGTTTTTTGAAATTTTGAAAAAAAAAGTTAGCCTCGTTTCTCATCATTTTGGACCGTGGGCTATAGCCCATATCGTACGGCATACTATAGCGTGCAGTTTTTCATCATTTTTGAAGATTTGAAAAAAATGACGAAATGACAAAAACGATGGGTTATAGCCCATGTTTTTTGAAATTTTGAAAAAAAAAGTTAGCCTCGTTTCTCATCATTTTGGACCGTGGGCTATAGCCCATATCGTACGGCATACTATAGCGCGCAGTTTTTCATCATTTTTGAAGATTTAAAAAAAAATGACGAAATGACAAAAACGATGGGTTATAGCCCATGTTTTTTGAAATTTTGAAAAAAAAAGTTAGCCTCGTTTCTCATCATTTTGGACCGTGGGCTATAGCCCATATCGTACGGCATACTATAGCGCGCAGTTTTTCATCATTTTTGAAGATTTGAAAAAAATGACGAAATGACAAAAACGATGGGTTATAGCCCATGTTTTTTGAAATTTTGAAAAAAAAAGTTAGCCTCGTTTCTCATCATTTTGGACCGTGGGCTATAGCCCATATCGTACGGCATACTATAGCGCGCAGTTTTTCATCATTTTTGAAGATTTAAAAAAAATGACGAAATGACAAAAACGATGGGTTATAGCCCATGTTTTTTGAAATTTTGAAAAAAAAAGTTAGCCTCGTTTCTCATCATTTTGGACCGTGGGCTATAGCCCATATCGTACGGCATACTATAGCACGCAGTTTTTCATAATTTTTGAAGATTTGAAAAAAATGACGAAATGACAAAAACGATGGGTTATAGCCCATGTTTTTTGAAATTTTGAAAAAAAAAGTTAGCCTCGTTTCTCATCATTTTGGACCGTGGGCTATAGCCCATATCGAACGGCATACTATAGCGTGCTGTTTTTCATCATTTTTGAAGATTTGAAAAAAATGACGAAATGACAAAAACGATGGGTTATAGCCCATGTTTTTTGAAATTTTGAAAAAAAAAGTTAGCCTCGTTTCTCATCATTTTGGACCGTGGGCTATAGCCCATATCGTACGGCATACTATAGCGCGCAGTTTTTCATCATTTTTGAAGATTTAAAAAAAATGACGAAATGACAAAAACGATGGGTTATAGCCCATGTTTTTTGAAATTTTGAAAAAAAAAGTTAGCCTCGTTTCTCATCATTTTGGACCGTGGGCTATAGCCCATATCGTACGGCATACTATAGCGCGCAGTTTTTCATCATTTTTGAAGATTTAAAAAAAATGACGAAATGACAAAAACGATGGGTTATAGCCCATGTTTTTTGAAATTTTGAAAAAAAAAGTTAGCCTCGTTTCTCATCATTTTGGACCGTGGGCTATAGCCCATATCGTACGGCATACTATAGCGCGCAGTTTTTCATCATTTTTGAAGATTTAAAAAAAATGACGAAATGACAAAAACGATGGGTTATAGCCCATGTTTTTTGAAATTTTGAAAAAAAAAGTTAGCCTCGTTTCTCATCATTTTGGACCGTGGGCTATAGCCCATATCGTACGGCATACTATAGCGCGCAGTTTTTCATCATTTTTGAAGATTTGAAAAAAATGACGAAATGACAAAAACGATGGGTTATAGCCCATGTTTTTTGAAATTTTGAAAAAAAAAGTTAGCCTCGTTTCTCATCATTTTGGACCGTGGGCTATAGCCCATATCGTACGGCATACTATAGCGTGCAGTTTTTCATCATTTTTGAAGATTTGAAAAAAATGACGAAATGACAAAAACGATGGGTTATAGCCCATGTTTTTTGAAATTTGGGAAAAAAAAGTTAGCCTCGTTTCTCATCATTTTGGACCGTGGGCTATAGCCCATATCGTACGGCATACTATAGCGCGCAGTTTTTCATCATTTTTGAAGATTTTAAAAAAATGACGAAATGACAAAAACGATGGGTTATAGCCCATGTTTTTTGAAATTTTGAAAAAAAAAGTTAGCCTCGTTTCTCATCATTTTGGACCGTGGGCTATAGCCCATATCGTACGGCATACTATAGCGCGCAGTTTTTCATCATTTTTGAAGATTTGAAAAAAATGACGAAATGACAAAAACGATGGGTTATAGCCCATGTTTTTTGAAATTTTGAAAAAACAAGTTATCCTCGTTTCTCATCATTTTGGACCATGGGCTATAGCCTATATCGTACGGCATACTATAGCGCGCCGTTTTTCATCATTTTTGATGATTTGACAAAAATGAAAAAATGACAAAAACGATGGGTTATAGCCCATGTTTTTTGAAATTTTGAAAAAAAAAGTTAGCCTCGTTTCTCATCATTTTGGACCGTGGGCTATAGCCCATATCGTACGGCATACTATAGCGCGCAGTTTTTCATCATTTTTGAGGATTTGAAAAAAATGACGAAATGACAAAAACGATGGGTTATAGCCCATGTTTTTTGAAATGTTGAAAAAAAAAGTTAGCCTCGTTTCTCATCATTTTGGACCGTGGGCTATAGCCCATATCGTACGGCATACTATAGCGCGCAGTTTTTCATCATTTTTGAAGATTTGAAAAAAATGACGAAATGACAAAAACGATGGGTTATAGCCCATGTTTTTTGAAATTTGGGAAAAAAAAGTTAGCCTCGTTTCTCATCATTTTGGACCGTGGGCTATAGCCCATATCGTACGGCATACTATAGCGCGCAGTTTTTCATCATTTTTGAAGATTTAAAAAAAATGACGAAATGACAAAAACGATGGGTTATAGCCCATGTTTTTTTAAATTTTGAAAAAAAAAGTTAGCCTCGTTTCTCATCATTTTGGACCGTGGGCTATAGCCCATATCGTACGGCATACTATAGCGCGCAGTTTTTCATCATTTTTGAGGATTTTAAAAAAATGACGAAATGACAAAAACGATGGGTTATAGCCCATGTTTTTTGAAATTTTGAAAAAAAAAGTTATCCTCGTTTCTCATCATTTTGGACCATGGGCTATAGCCTATATCGTACGGCATACTATAGCGCGCCGTTTTTCATCATTTTTGATGATTTGACAAAAATGAAAAAATGACAAAAACGATGGGTTATAGCCCATGTTTTTTGAAATTTTGAAAAAAAAAGTTAGCCTCGTTTCTCATCATTTTGGACCGTGGGCTATAGCCCATATCGTACGGCATACTATAGCGCGCAGTTTTTCATCATTTTTGAGGATTTAAAAAAAATGACGAAATGACAAAAACGATGGGTTATAGCCCATGTTTTTTGAAATTTTGAAAAAAAAAGTTAGCCTCGTTTCTCATCATTTTGGACCGTGGGCTATAGCCCATATCGTACGGCATACTATAGCGCGCAGTTTTTCATCATTTTTGAAGATTTAAAAAAAATGACGAAATGACAAAAACGATGGGTTATAGCCCATGTTTTTTGAAATTTTGAAAAAAAAAGTTAGCCTCGTTTCTCATCATTTTGGACCGTGGGCTATAGCCCATATCGTACGGCATACTATAGCGCGCAGTTTTTCATCATTTTTGAAGATTTGAAAAAAATGACGAAATGACAAAAACGATGGGTTATAGCCCATGTTTTTTGAAATTTTGAAAAAAAAAGTTAGCCTCGTTTCTCATCATTTTGGACCGTGGGCTATAGCCCATATCGTACGGCATACTATAGCGCGCAGTTTTTCATCATTTTTGAAGATTTGAAAAAAATGACGAAATGACAAAAACGATGGGTTATAGCCCATGTTTTTTGAAATTTTGAAAAAACAAGTTATCCTCGTTTCTCATCATTTTGGACCATGGGCTATAGCCTATATCGTACGGCATACTATAGCGCGCCGTTTTTCATCATTTTTGATGATTTGACAAAAATGAAAAAATGACAAAAACGATGGGTTATAGCCCATGTTTTTTGAAATTTTGAAAAAAAAAGTTAGCCTCGTTTCTCATCATTTTGGACCGTGGGCTATAGCCCATATCGTACGGCATACTATAGCGCGCAGTTTTTCATCATTTTTGAGGATTTGAAAAAAATGACGAAATGACAAAAACGATGGGTTATAGCCCATGTTTTTTGAAATGTTGAAAAAAAAAGTTAGCCTCGTTTCTCATCATTTTGGACCGTGGGCTATAGCCCATATCGTACGGCATACTATAGCGCGCAGTTTTTCATCATTTTTGAAGATTTGAAAAAAATGACGAAATGACAAAAACGATGGGTTATAGCCCATGTTTTTTGAAATTTGGGAAAAAAAAGTTAGCCTCGTTTCTCATCATTTTGGACCGTGGGCTATAGCCCATATCGTACGGCATACTATAGCGCGCAGTTTTTCATCATTTTTGAAGATTTAAAAAAAATGACGAAATGACAAAAACGATGGGTTATAGCCCATGTTTTTTTAAATTTTGAAAAAAAAAGTTAGCCTCGTTTCTCATCATTTTGGACCGTGGGCTATAGCCCATATCGTACGGCATACTATAGCGCGCAGTTTTTCATCATTTTTGAAGATTTGAAAAAAATGACGAAATGACAAAAACGATGGGTTATAGCCCATGTTTTTTGAAATTTGGGAAAAAAAAGTTAACCTCGTTTCTCATCATTTTGGACCGTGGGCTATAGCCCATATCGTACGGCATACTATAGCGCGCAGTTTTTCATCATTTTTGAAGATTTTAAAAAAATGACGAAATGACAAAAACGATGGGTTATAGCCCATGTTTTTTGAAATTTTGAAAAAAAAAGTTAGCCTCGTTTCTCATCATTTTGGACCGTGGGCTATAGCCCATATCGTACGGTATACTATAGCGCGCAGTTTTTCATCATTTTTGAAGATTTGAAAAAAATGACGAAATGACAAAAACGATGGGTTATAGCCCATGTTTTTTGAAATTTTGAAAAAAAAAGTTATCCTCGTTTCTCATCATTTTGGACCATGGGCTATAGCCTATATCGTACGGCATACTATAGCGCGCCGTTTTTCATCATTTTTGATGATTTGACAAAAATGAAAAAATGACAAAAACGATGGGTTATAGCCCATGTTTTTTGAAATTTTGAAAAAAAAAGTTAGCCTCGTTTCTCATCATTTTGGACCGTGGGCTATAGCCCATATCGTACGGCATACTATAGCGCGCAGTTTTTCATCATTTTTGAGGATTTGAAAAAAATGACGAAATGACAAAAACGATGGGTTATAGCCCATGTTTTTTGAAATGTTGAAAAAAAAAGTTAGCCTCGTTTCTCATCATTTTGGACCGTGGGCTATAGCCCATATCGTACGGCATACTATAGCGCGCAGTTTTTCATCATTTTTGAAGATTTGAAAAAAATGACGAAATGACAAAAACGATGGGTTATAGCCCATGTTTTTTGAAATTTTGAAAAAAAAAGTTATCCTCGTTTCTCATCATTTTGGACCATGGGCTATAGCCTATATCATACGGCATACTATAGCGCGCCGTTTTTCATCATTTTTGATGATTTGACAAAAATGAAAAAATGACAAAAACGATGGGTTATAGCCCATGTTTTTTGAAATTTTGAAAAAAAAAGTTAGCCTCGTTTCTCATCATTTTGGACCGTGGGCTATAGCCCATATCGTACGGCATACTATAGCGCGCAGTTTTTCATCATTTTTGAGGATTTGAAAAAAATGACGAAATGACAAAAACGATGGGTTATAGCCCATGTTTTTTGAAATTTTGAAAAAAAAAGTTAGCCTCGTTTCTCATCATTTTGGACCGTGGGCTATAGCCCATATCGTACGGCATACTATAGCGTGCAGTTTTTCATCATTTTTGAAGATTTGAAAAAAATGACGAAATGACAAAAACGATGGGTTATAGCCCATGTTTTTTGAAATTTGGGAAAAAAAAGTTAGCCTCGTTTCTCATCATTTTGGACCGTGGGCTATAGCCCATATCGTACGGCATACTATAGCGCGCAGTTTTTCATCATTTTTGAAGATTTTAAAAAAATAACAAAATGACAAAAACGATGGGTTATAGCCCATGTTTTTTGAAAATTTGAAAAAAAAAGTTAGCCTCGTTTCTCATCATTTTGGACCGTGGGCTATAGCCCATATCGTACGGCATACTATAGCGCGCAGTTTTTCATCATTTTTGAGGATTTTAAAAAAATGACGAAATGACAAAAACGATGGGTTATAGCCCATGTTTTTTGAAATGTTGAAAAAAAAAAGTTAGCCTCGTTTCTCATCATTTTGGACCGTGGGCTATAGCCCATATCGTACGGCATACTATAGCGCGCAGTTTTTCATCATTTTTGAAGATTTGAAAAAAATGACGAAATGACAAAAACGATGGGTTATAGCCCATGTTTTTTGAAATTTTGAAAAAAGAAGTTATCCTCGTTTCTCATCATTTTGGACCATGGGCTATAGCCTATATCGTACGGCATACTATAGCGCGCCGTTTTTCATCATTTTTGATGATTTGACAAAAATGAAAAAATGACAAAAACGATGGGTTATAGCCCATGTTTTTTGAAATTTTGAAAAAAAAAGTTAGCCTCGTTTCTCATCATTTTGGACCGTGGGCTATAGCCCATATCGTACGGCATACTATAGCGCGCAGTTTTTCATCATTTTTGAGGATTTGAAAAAAATGACGAAATGACAAAAACGATGGGTTATAGCCCATGTTTTTTGAAATGTTGAAAAAAAAAGTTAGCCTCGTTTCTCATCATTTTGGACCGTGGGCTATAGCCCATATCGTACGGCATACTATAGCGCGCAGTTTTTCATCATTTTTGAAGATTTGAAAAAAATGACGAAATGACAAAAACGATGGGTTATAGCCCATGTTTTTTGAAATTTTGAAAAAAAAAGTTATCCTCGTTTCTCATCATTTTGGACCATGGGCTATAGCCTATATCATACGGCATACTATAGCGCGCCGTTTTTCATCATTTTTGAAGATTTGACAAAAATGAAAAAATGACAAAAACGATGGGTTATAGCCCATGTTTTTTGAAATTTTGAAAAAAAAAGTTAGCCTCGTTTCTCATCATTTTGGACCGTGGGCTATAGCCCATATCGTACGGCATACTATAGCGCGCAGTTTTTCATCATTTTTGAGGATTTGAAAAAAATGACGAAATGACAAAAACGATGGGTTATAGCCCATGTTTTTTGAAATTTTGAAAAAAAAAGTTAGCCTCGTTTCTCATCATTTTGGACCGTGGGCTATAGCCCATATCGTACGGCATACTATAGCGTGCAGTTTTTCATCATTTTTGAAGATTTGAAAAAAATGACGAAATGACAAAAACGATGGGTTATAGCCCATGTTTTTTGAAATTTGGGAAAAAAAAGTTAGCCTCGTTTCTCATCATTTTGGACCGTGGGCTATAGCCCATATCGTACGGCATACTATAGCGCGCAGTTTTTCATCATTTTTGAAGATTTTAAAAAAATGACAAAATGACAAAAACGATGGGTTATAGCCCATGTTTTTTGAAAATTTGAAAAAAAAAGTTAGCCTCGTTTCTCATCATTTTGGACCGTGGGCTATAGCCCATATCGTACGGCATACTATAGCGCGCAGTTTTTCATCATTTTTGAGGATTTTAAAAAAATGACGAAATGACAAAAACGATGGGTTATAGCCCATGTTTTTTGAAATGTTGAAAAAAAAAAGTTAGCCTCGTTTCTCATCATTTTGGACCGTGGGCTATAGCCCATATCGTACGGCATACTATAGCGCGCAGTTTTTCATCATTTTTGAAGATTTGAAAAAAATGACGAAATGACAAAAACGATGGGTTATAGCCCATGTTTTTTGAAATTTTGAAAAAAAAAGTTATCCTCGTTTCTCATCATTTTGGACCATGGGCTATAGCCTATATCGTACGGCATACTATAGCGCGCCGTTTTTCATCATTTTTGATGATTTGACAAAAATGAAAAAATGACAAAAACGATGGGTTATAGCCCATGTTTTTTGAAATTTTGAAAAAAAAAGTTAGCCTCGTTTCTCATCATTTTGGACCGTGGGCTATAGCCCATATCGTACGGCATACTATAGCGCGCAGTTTTTCATCATTTTTGAGGATTTGAAAAAAATGACGAAATGACAAAAACGATGGGTTATAGCCCATGTTTTTTGAAATGTTGAAAAAAAAAGTTAGCCTCGTTTCTCATCATTTTGGACCGTGGGCTATAGCCCATATCGTACGGCATACTATAGCGCGCAGTTTTTCATCATTTTTGAAGATTTGAAAAAAATGACGAAATGACAAAAACGATGGGTTATAGCCCATGTTTTTTGAAATTTTGAAAAAACAAGTTATCCTCGTTTCTCATCATTTTGGACCATGGGCTATAGCCTATATCGTACGGCATACTATAGCGCGCCGTTTTTCATCATTTTTGATGATTTGACAAAAATGAAAAAATGACAAAAACGATGGGTTATAGCCCATGTTTTTTGAAATTTTGAAAAAAAAAGTTAGCCTCGTTTCTCATCATTTTGGACCGTGGGCTATAGCCCATATCGTACGGCATACTATAGCGCGCAGTTTTTCATCATTTTTGAGGATTTGAAAAAAATGACGAAATGACAAAAACGATGGGTTATAGCCCATGTTTTTTGAAATGTTGAAAAAAAAAGTTAGCCTCGTTTCTCATCATTTTGGACCGTGGGCTATAGCCCATATCGTACAGCATACTATAGCGCGCAGTTTTTCATCATTTTTGAAGATTTGAAAAAAATGACGAAATGACAAAAACGATGGGTTATAGCCCATGTTTTTTGAAATTTGGGAAAAAAAAGTTAGCCTCGTTTCTCATCATTTTGGACCGTGGGCTATAGCCCATATCGTACGGCATACTATAGCGCGCAGTTTTTCATCATTTTTGAAGATTTAAAAAAAATGACGAAATGACAAAAACGATGGGTTATAGCCCATGTTTTTTGAAATTTTGAAAAAAAAAGTTAGCCTCGTTTCTCATCATTTTGGACCGTGGGCTATAGCCCATATCGTACGGCATACTATAGCGCGCAGTTTTTCATCATTTTTGAGGATTTTAAAAAAATGACGAAATGACAAAAACGATGGGTTATAGCCCATGTTTTTTGAAATTTTGAAAAAAAAAGTTATCCTCGTTTCTCATCATTTTGGACCATGGGCTATAGCCTATATCGTACGGCATACTATAGCCCGCCGTTTTTCATCATTTTTGATGATTTGACAAAAATGAAAAAATGACAAAAACGATGGGTTATAGCCCATGTTTTTTGAAATTTTGAAAAAAAAAGTTAGCCTCGTTTCTCATCATTTTGGACCGTGGGCTATAGCCCATATCGTACGGCATACTATAGCGCGCAGTTTTTCATCATTTTTGAGGATTTAAAAAAAATGACGAAATGACAAAAACGATGGGTTATAGCCCATGTTTTTTGAAATTTTGAAAAAAAAAGTTAGCCTCGTTTCTCATCATTTTGGACCGTGGGCTATAGCCCATATCGTACGGCATACTATAGCGCGCAGTTTTTCATCATTTTTGAAGATTTAAAAAAAATGACGAAATGAAAAAAACGATGGGTTATAGCCCATGTTTTTTGAAATTTTGAAAAAAAAAGTTAGCCTCGTTTCTCATCATTTTGGACCGTGGGCTATAGCCCATATCGTACGGCATACTATAGCGCGCAGTTTTTCATCATTTTTGAAGATTTGAAAAAAATGACGAAATGACAAAAACGATGGGTTATAGCCCATGTTTTTTGAAATTTTGAAAAAAAAAGTTAGCCTCGTTTCTCATCATTTTGGACCGTGGGCTATAGCCCATATCGTACGGCATACTATAGCGTGCAGTTTTTCATCATTTTTGAAGATTTGAAAAAAATGACGAAATGACAAAAACGATGGGTTATAGCCCATGTTTTTTGAAATTTGGGAAAAAAAAGTTAGCCTCGTTTCTCATCATTTTGGACCGTGGGCTATAGCCCATATCGTACGGCATACTATAGCGCGCAGTTTTTCATCATTTTTGAAGATTTTTAAAAAATGACGAAATGACAAAAACGATGGGTTATAGCCCATGTTTTTTGAAATTTTGAAAAAAAAAGTTATCCTCGTTTCTCATCATTTTGGACCATGGGCTATAGCCTATATCGTACGGCATACTATAGCGCGCCGTTTTTCATCATTTTTGATGATTTGACAAAAATGAAAAAATGACAAAAACGATGGGTTATAGCCCATGTTTTTTGAAATTTTGAAAAAAAAAGTTAGCCTCGTTTCTCATCATTTTGGACCGTGGGCTATAGCCCATATCGTACGGCATACTATAGCGCGCAGTTTTTCATCATTTTTGAGGATTTGAAAAAAATGACGAAATGACAAAAACGATGGGTTATAGCCCATGTTTTTTGAAATGTTGAAAAAAAAAGTTAGCCTCGTTTCTCATCATTTTGGACCGTGGGCTATAGCCCATATCGTACGGCATACTATAGCGCGCAGTTTTTCATCATTTTTGAAGATTTGAAAAAAATGACGAAATGACAAAAACGATGGGTTATAGCCCATGTTTTTTGAAATTTTGAAAAAAAAAGTTATCCTCGTTTCTCATCATTTTGGACCATGGGCTATAGCCTATATCATACGGCATACTATAGCGCGCCGTTTTTCATCATTTTTGATGATTTGACAAAAATGAAAAAATGACAAAAACGATGGGTTATAGCCCATGTTTTTTGAAATTTTGAAAAAAAAAGTTAGCCTCGTTTCTCATCATTTTGGACCGTGGGCTATAGCCCATATCGTACGGCATACTATAGCGCGCAGTTTTTCATCATTTTTGAGGATTTGAAAAAAATGACGAAATGACAAAAACGATGGGTTATAGCCCATGTTTTTTGAAATTTTGAAAAAAAAAGTTAGCCTCGTTTCTCATCATTTTGGACCGTGGGCTATAGCCCATATCGTACGGCATACTATAGCGTGCAGTTTTTCATCATTTTTGAAGATTTGAAAAAAATGACGAAATGACAAAAACGATGGGTTATAGCCCATGTTTTTTGAAATTTGGGAAAAAAAAGTTAGCCTCGTTTCTCATCATTTTGGACCGTGGGCTATAGCCCATATCGTACGGCATACTATAGCGCGCAGTTTTTCATCATTTTTGAAGATTTTAAAAAAATGACAAAATGACAAAAACGATGGGTTATAGCCCATGTTTTTTGAAATTTTGAAAAAAAAAGTTAGCCTCGTTTCTCATCATTTTGGACCGTGGGCTATAGCCCATATCGTACGGCATACTATAGCGCGCAGTTTTTCATCATTTTTGAGGATTTAAAAAAAATGACGAAATGACAAAAACGATGGGTTATAGCCCATGTTTTTTGAAATGTTGAAAAAAAAAAGTTAGCCTCGTTTCTCATCATTTTGGACCGTGGGCTATAGCCCATATCGTACGGCATACTATAGCGCGCAGTTTTTCATCATTTTTGAAGATTTGAAAAAAATGACGAAATGACAAAAACGATGGGTTATAGCCCATGTTTTTTGAAATTTTGAAAAAAAAAGTTATCCTCGTTTCTCATCATTTTGGACCATGGGCTATAGCCTATATCGTACGGCATACTATAGCGCGCCGTTTTTCATCATTTTTGATGATTTGACAAAAATGAAAAAATGACAAAAACGATGGGTTATAGCCCATGTTTTTTGAAATTTTGAAAAAAAAAGTTAGCCTCGTTTCTCATCATTTTGGACCGTGGGCTATAGCCCATATCGTACGGCATACTATAGCGCGCAGTTTTTCATCATTTTTGAGGATTTGAAAAAAATGACGAAATGACAAAAACGATGGGTTATAGCCCATGTTTTTTGAAATGTTGAAAAAAAAAGTTAGCCTCGTTTCTCATCATTTTGGACCGTGGGCTATAGCCCATATCGTACGGCATACTATAGCGCACAGTTTTTCATCATTTTTGAAGATTTGAAAAAAATGACGAAATGACAAAAACGATGGGTTATAGCCCATGTTTTTTGAAATTTTGAAAAAAAAAGTTATCCTCGTTTCTCATCATTTTGGACCATGGGCTATAGCCTATATCGTACGGCATATTATAGCGCGCCGTTTTTCATCATTTTTGATGATTTGACAAAAATGAAAAAATGACAAAAACGATGGGTTATAGCCCATGTTTTTTGAAATTTTGAAAAAAAAAGTTAGCCTCGTTTCTCATCATTTTGGACCGTGGGCTATAGCCCATATCGTACGGCATACTATAGCGCGCAGTTTTTCATCATTTTTGAGGATTTGAAAAAAATGACGAAATGACAAAAACGATGGGTTATAGCCCATGTTTTTTGAAATGTTGAAAAAAAAAGTTAGCCTCGTTTCTCATCATTTTGGACCGTGGGCTATAGCCCATATCGTACGGCATACTATAGCGCGCAGTTTTTCATCATTTTTGAAGATTTGAAAAAAATGACGAAATGACAAAAACGATGGGTTATAGCCCATGTTTTTTGAAATTTTGAAAAAAAAAGTTATCCTCGTTTCTCATCATTTTGGACCATGGGCTATAGCCTATATCGTACGGCATACTATAGCGCGCCGTTTTTCATCATTTTTGATGATTTGACAAAAATAAAAAAATGACAAAAACGATGGGTTATAGCCCATGTTTTTTGAAATTTTGAAAAAAAAAGTTAGCCTCGTTTCTCATCATTTTGGACCGTGGGCTATAGCCCATATCGTACGGCATACTATAGCGCGCAGTTTTTCATCATTTTTGAAGATTTAAAAAAAATGACGAAATGACAAAAACGATGGGTTATAGCCCATGTTTTTTGAAATTTTGAAAAAAAAAGTTAGCCTCGTTTCTCATCATTTTGGACCGTGGGCTATAGCCCATATCGTACGGCATACTATAGCACGCAGTTTTTCATCATTTTTGAAGATTTGAAAAAAATGACGAAATGACAAAAACGATGGGTTATAGCCCATGTTTTTTGAAATTTTGGACCGTGGGCTATAGCCCATATCGTACGGCATACTATAGCGCGCAGTTTTTCATCATTTTTGAAGATTTAAAAAAAATGACGAAATGACAAAAACGATGGGTTATAGCCCATGTTTTTTGAAATTTTGAAAAAAAAAGTTAGCCTCGTTTCTCATCATTTTGGACCGTGGGCTATAGCCCATATCGTACGGCATACTATAGCGCGCAGTTTTTCATCATTTTTGAAGATTTGAAAAAAATGACGAAATGACAAAAACGATGGGTTATAGCCCATGTTTTTTGAAATTTTGAAAAAAAAAGTTAGCCTCGTTTCTCATCATTTTGGACCGTGGGCTATAGCCCATATCGTACGGCATACTATAGCGTGCAGTTTTTCATCATTTTTGAAGATTTGAAAAAAATGACGAAATGACAAAAACGATGGGTTATAGCCCATGTTTTTTGAAATTTTGAAAAAAAAAGTTAGCCTCGTTTCTCATCATTTTGGACCGTGGGCTATAGCCCATATCGTACGGCATACTATAGCGCGCAGTTTTTCATCATTTTTGAAGATTTAAAAAAAATGACGAAATGACAAAAACGATGGGTTATAGCCCATGTTTTTTGAAATTTTGAAAAAAAAAGTTAGCCTCGTTTCTCATCATTTTGGACCGTGGGCTATAGCCCATATCGTACGGCATACTATAGCGCGCAGTTTTTCATCATTTTTGAAGATTTGAAAAAAATGACGAAGTGACAAAAACGATGGGTTATAGCCCATGTTTTTTGAAATTTTGAAAAAAAAAGTTAGCCTCGTTTCTCATCATTTTGGACCGTGGGCTATAGCCCATATCGTACGGCATACTATAGCGCGCAGTTTTTCATCATTTTTGAAGATTTAAAAAAAATGACGAAATGACAAAAACGATGGGTTATAGCCCATGTTTTTTGAAATTTTGAAAAAAAAAGTTAGCCTCGTTTCTCATCATTTTGGACCGTGGGCTATAGCCCATATCGTACGGCATACTATAGCACGCAGTTTTTCATCATTTTTGAAGATTTGAAAAAAATGACGAAATGACAAAAACGATGGGTTATAGCCCATGTTTTTTGAAATTTTGAAAAAAAAAGTTAGCCTCGTTTCTCATCATTTTGGACCGTGGGCTATAGCCCATATCGTACGGCATACTATAGCGTGCAGTTTTTCATCATTTTTGAAGATTTGAAAAAAATGACGAAATGACAAAAACGATGGGTTATAGCCCATGTTTTTTGAAATTTTGAAAAAAAAAGTTAGCCTCGTTTCTCATCATTTTGGACCGTGGGCTATAGCCCATATCGTACGGCATACTATAGCGCGCAGTTTTTCATCATTTTTGAAGATTTAAAAAAAATGACGAAATGACAAAAACGATGGGTTATAGCCCATGTTTTTTGAAATTTTGAAAAAAAAAGTTAGCCTCGTTTCTCATCATTTTGGACCGTGGGCTATAGCCCATATCGTACGGCATACTATAGCGCGCAGTTTTTCATCATTTTTGAAGATTTAAAAAAAATGACGAAATGACAAAAACGATGGGTTATAGCCCATGTTTTTTGAAATTTTGAAAAAAAAAGTTAGCCTCGTTTCTCATCATTTTGGACCGTGGGCTATAGCCCATATCGTACGGCATACTATAGCGTGCAGTTTTTCATCATTTTTGAAGATTTGAAAAAAATGACGAAATGACAAAAACGATGGGTTATAGCCCATGTTTTTTGAAATTTTGAAAAAAAAAGTTAGCCTCGTTTCTCATCATTTTGGACCGTGGGCTATAGCCCATATCGTACGGCATACTATAGCGCGCAGTTTTTCATCATTTTTGAAGATTTAAAAAAAATGACGAAATGACAAAAACGATGGGTTATAGCCCATGTTTTTTGAAATTTTGAAAAAAAAAGTTAGCCTCGTTTCTCATCATTTTGGACCGTGGGCTATAGCCCATATCGTACGGCATACTATAGCGCGCAGTTTTTCATCATTTTTGAAGATTTAAAAAAAATGACGAAATGACAAAAACGATGGGTTATAGCCCATGTTTTTTGAAATTTTGAAAAAAAAAGTTAGCCTCGTTTCTCATCATTTTGGACCGTGGGCTATAGCCCATATCGTACGGCATACTATAGCGCGCAGTTTTTCATCATTTTTGAAGATTTAAAAAAAATGACGAAATGACAAAAACGATGGGTTATAGCCCATGTTTTTTGAAATTTTGAAAAAAAAAGTTAGCCTCGTTTCTCATCATTTTGGACCGTGGGCTATAGCCCATATCGTACGGCATACTATAGCGCGCAGTTTTTCATCATTTTTGAAGATTTGAAAAAAATGACGAAATGACAAAAACGATGGGTTATAGCCCATGTTTTTTGAAATTTTGAAAAAAAAAGTTAGCCTCGTTTCTCATCATTTTGGACCGTGGGCTATAGCCCATATCGTACGGCATACTATAGCGTGCAGTTTTTCATCATTTTTGAAGATTTGAAAAAAATGACGAAATGACAAAAACGATGGGTTATAGCCCATGTTTTTTGAAATTTGGGAAAAAAAAGTTAGCCTCGTTTCTCATCATTTTGGACCGTGGGCTATAGCCCATATCGTACGGCATACTATAGCGCGCAGTTTTTCATCATTTTTGAAGATTTAAAAAAAATGACGAAATGACAAAAACGATGGGTTATAGCCCATGTTTTTTGAAATTTTGAAAAAAAAAGTTAGCCTCGTTTCTCATCATTTTGGACCGTGGGCTATAGCCCATATCGTACGGCATACTATAGCGCGCAGTTTTTCATCATTTTTGAAGATTTGAAAAAAATGACGAAATGACAAAAACGATGGGTTATAGCCCATGTTTTTTGAAATTTTGAAAAAAAAAGTTAGCCTCGTTTCTCATCATTTTGGACCGTGGGCTATAGCCCATATCGTACGGCATACTATAGCGCGCAGTTTTTCATCATTTTTGAAGATTTAAAAAAAATGACGAAATGACAAAAACGATGGGTTATAGCCCATGTTTTTTGAAATTTTGAAAAAAAAAGTTAGCCTCGTTTCTCATCATTTTGGACCGTGGGCTATAGCCCATATCGTACGGCATACTATAGCGTGCAGTTTTTCATCATTTTTGAAGATTTAAAAAAAATGACGAAATGACAAAAACGATGGGTTATAGCCCATGTTTTTTGAAATTTTGAAAAAAAAAGTTAGCCTCGTTTCTCATCATTTTGGACCGTGGGCTATAGCCCATATCGTACGGCATACTATAGCGTGCAGTTTTTCATCATTTTTGAAGATTTGAAAAAAATGACGAAATGACAAAAACGATGGGTTATAGCCCATGTTTTTTGAAATTTGGGAAAAAAAAGTTAGCCTCGTTTCTCATCATTTTGGACCGTGGGCTATAGCCCATATCGTACGGCATACTATAGCGCGCAGTTTTTCATCATTTTTGAAGATTTTAAAAAAATGACGAAATGACAAAAACGATGGGTTATAGCCCATGTTTTTTGAAATTTTGAAAAAAAAAGTTAGCCTCGTTTCTCATCATTTTGGACCGTGGGCTATAGCCCATATCGTACGGCATACTATAGCGCGCAGTTTTTCATCATTTTTGAAGATTTGAAAAAAATGACGAAATGACAAAAACGATGGGTTATAGCCCATGTTTTTTGAAATTTTGAAAAAAAAAGTTAGCCTCGTTTCTCATCATTTTGGACCGTGGGCTATAGCCCATATCGTACGGCATACTATAGCGCGCAGTTTTTCATCATTTTTGAAGATTTAAAAAAAATGACGAAATGACAAAAACGATGGGTTATAGCCCATGTTTTTTGAAATTTTGAAAAAAAAAGTTAGCCTCGTTTCTCATCATTTTGGACCGTGGGCTATAGCCCATATCGTACGGCATACTATAGCGCGCAGTTTTTCATCATTTTTGAAGATTTAAAAAAAATGACGAAATGACAAAAACGATGGGTTATAGCCCATGTTTTTTGAAATTTTGAAAAAAAAAGTTAGCCTCGTTTCTCATCATTTTGGACCGTGGGCTATAGCCCATATCGTACGGCATACTATAGCGCGCAGTTTTTCATCATTTTTGAAGATTTTAAAAAAATGACGAAATGACAAAAACGATGGGTTATAGCCCATGTTTTTTGAAATTTTGAAAAAAAAAGTTAGCCTCGTTTCTCATCATTTTGGACCGTGGGCTATAGCCCATATCGTACGGCATACTATAGCGCGCAGTTTTTCATCATTTTTGAAGATTTGAAAAAAATGACGAAATGACAAAAACGATGGGTTATAGCCCATGTTTTTTGAAATTTTGAAAAAAAAAGTTAGCCTCGTTTCTCATCATTTTGGACCGTGGGCTATAGCCCATATCGTACGGCATACTATAGCGTGCAGTTTTTCATCATTTTTGAAGATTTGAAAAAAATGACGAAATGACAAAAACGATGGGTTATAGCCCATGTTTTTTGAAATTTGGGAAAAAAAAGTTAGCCTCGTTTCTCATCATTTTGGACCGTGGGCTATAGCCCATATCGTACGGCATACTATAGCGCGCAGTTTTTCATCATTTTTGAAGATTTAAAAAAAATGACGAAATGACAAAAACGATGGGTTATAGCCCATGTTTTTTGAAATTTTGAAAAAAAAAGTTAGCCTCGTTTCTCATCATTTTGGACCGTGGGCTATAGCCCATATCGTACGGCATACTATAGCGCGCAGTTTTTCATCATTTTTGAAGATTTGAAAAAAATGACGAAATGACAAAAACGATGGGTTATAGCCCATGTTTTTTGAAATTTTGAAAAAAAAAGTTAGCCTCGTTTCTCATCATTTTGGACCGTGGGCTATAGCCCATATCGTACGGCATACTATAGCGCGCAGTTTTTCATCATTTTTGAAGATTTAAAAAAAATGACGAAATGACAAAAACGATGGGTTATAGCCCATGTTTTTTGAAATTTTGAAAAAAAAAGTTAGCCTCGTTTCTCATCATTTTGGACCGTGGGCTATAGCCCATATCGTACGGCATACTATAGCGCGCAGTTTTTCATCATTTTTGAAGATTTGAAAAAAATGACGAAATGACAAAAACGATGGGTTATAGCCCATGTTTTTTGAAATTTTGAAAAAAAAAGTTAGCCTCGTTTCTCATCATTTTGGACCGTGGGCTATAGCCCATATCGTACGGCATACTATAGCGTGCAGTTTTTCATCATTTTTGAAGATTTGAAAAAAATGACGAAATGACAAAAACGATGGGTTATAGCCCATGTTTTTTGAAATTTGGGAAAAAAAAGTTAGCCTCGTTTCTCATCATTTTGGACCGTGGGCTATAGCCCATATCGTACGGCATACTATAGCGCGCAGTTTTTCATCATTTTTGAAGATTTTAAAAAAATGACGAAATGACAAAAACGATGGGTTATAGCCCATGTTTTTTGAAATTTTGAAAAAAAAAGTTAGCCTCGTTTCTCATCATTTTGGACCGTGGGCTATAGCCCATATCGTACGGCATACTATAGCGCGCAGTTTTTCATCATTTTTGAAGATTTGAAAAAAATGACGAAATGACAAAAACGATGGGTTATAGCCCATGTTTTTTGAAATTTTGAAAAAAAAAGTTATCCTCGTTTCTCATCATTTTGGACCATGGGCTATAGCCTATATCGTACGGCATACTATTGCGCGCCGTTTTTCATCATTTTTGATGATTTGACAAAAATGAAAAAATGACAAAAACGATGGGTTATAGCCCATGTTTTTTGAAATTTTGAAAAAAAAAGTTAGCCTCGTTTCTCATCATTTTGGACCGTGGGCTATAGCCCATATCGTACGGCATACTATAGCGCACAGTTTTTCATCATTTTTGAAGATTTAAAAAAAATTACGAAATGACAAAAACGATGGGTTATAGCCCATGTTTTTTGAAATTTTGAAAAAAAAAGTTAGCCTCGTTTCTCATCATTTTGGACCGTGGGCTATAGCCCATATCGTACGGCATACTATAGCGCGCAGTTTTTCATCATTTTTGAAGATTTAAAAAAAATGACGAAATGACAAAAACGATGGGTTATAGCCCATGTTTTTTGAAATTTTGAAAAAAAAAGTTAGCCTCGTTTCTCATCATTTTGGACCGTGGGCTATAGCCCATATCGTACGGCATACTATAGCGTGCAGTTTTTCATCATTTTTGAAGATTTGAAAAAAATGACAAAATGACAAAAACGATGGGTTATAGCCCATGTTTTTTGAAATTTGGGAAAAAAAAGTTAGCCTCGTTTCTCATCATTTTGGACCGTGGGCTATAGCCCATATCGTACGGCATACTATAGCGCGCAGTTTTTCATCATTTTTGAAGATTTAAAAAAAATGACGAAATGACAAAAACGATGGGTTATAGCCCATGTTTTTTGAAATTTTGAAAAAAAAAGTTAGCCTCGTTTCTCATCATTTTGGACCGTGGGCTATAGCCCATATCGTACGGCATACTATAGCGCGCAGTTTTTCATCATTTTTGAAGATTTTAAAAAAATGACGAAATGACAAAAACGATGGGTTATAGCCCATGTTTTTTGAAATTTTGAAAAAAAAAGTTAGCCTCGTTTCTCATCATTTTGGACCGTGGGCTATAGCCCATATCGTACGGCATACTATAGCGCGCAGTTTTTCATCATTTTTGAAGATTTGAAAAAAATGACGAAATGACAAAAACGATGGGTTATAGCCCATGTTTTTTGAAATTTTGAAAAAAAAAGTTAGCCTCGTTTCTCATCATTTTGGACCGTGGGCTATAGCCCATATCGTACGGCATACTATAGCGCGCAGTTTTTCATCATTTTTGAAGATTTAAAAAAAATGACGAAATGACAAAAACGATGGGTTATAGCCCATGTTTTTTGAAATTTTGAAAAAAAAAGTTAGCCTCGTTTCTCATCATTTTGGACCGTGGGCTATAGCCCATATCGTACGGCATACTATAGCGCGCAGTTTTTCATCATTTTTGAAGATTTGAAAAAAATGACGAAATGACAAAAACGATGGGTTATAGCCCATGTTTTTTGAAATTTTGAAAAAAAAAGTTAGCCTCGTTTCTCATCATTTTGGACCGTGGGCTATAGCCCATATCGTACGGCATACTATAGCGTGCAGTTTTTCATCATTTTTGAAGATTTGAAAAAAATGACGAAATGACAAAAACGATGGGTTATAGCCCATGTTTTTTGAAATTTGGGAAAAAAAAGTTAGCCTCGTTTCTCATCATTTTGGACCGTGGGCTATAGCCCATATCGTACGGCATACTATAGCGCGCAGTTTTTCATCATTTTTGAAGATTTTAAAAAAATGACGAAATGACAAAAACGATGGGTTATAGCCCATGTTTTTTGAAATTTTGAAAAAAAAAGTTAGCCTCGTTTCTCATCATTTTGGACCGTGGGCTATAGCCCATATCGTACGGCATACTATAGCGCGCAGTTTTTCATCATTTTTGAAGATTTGAAAAAAATGACGAAATGACAAAAACGATGGGTTATAGCCCATGTTTTTTGAAATTTTGAAAAAAAAAGTTAGCCTCGTTTCTCATCATTTTGGACCGTGGGCTATAGCCCATATCGTACGGCATACTATAGCGCGCAGTTTTTCATCATTTTTGAAGATTTAAAAAAAATGACGAAATGACAAAAACGATGGGTTATAGCCCATGTTTTTTGAAATTTTGAAAAAAAAAGTTAGCCTCGTTTCTCATCATTTTGGACCGTGGGCTATAGCCCATATCGTACGGCATACTATAGCGCGCAGTTTTTCATCATTTTTGAAGATTTAAAAAAAATGACGAAATGACAAAAACGATGGGTTATAGCCCATGTTTTTTGAAATTTTGAAAAAAAAAGTTAGCCTCGTTTCTCATCATTTTGGACCGTGGGCTATAGCCCATATCGTACGGCATACTATAGCGCGCAGTTTTTCATCATTTTTGAAGATTTAAAAAAAATGACGAAATGACAAAAACGATGGGTTATAGCCCATGTTTTTTGAAATTTTGAAAAAAAAAGTTAGCCTCGTTTCTCATCATTTTGGACCGTGGGCTATAGCCCATATCGTACGGCATACTATAGCGCGCAGTTTTTCATCATTTTTGAAGATTTGAAAAAAATGACGAAATGACAAAAACGATGGGTTATAGCCCATGTTTTTTGAAATTTTGAAAAAAAAAGTTAGCCTCGTTTCTCATCATTTTGGACCGTGGGCTATAGCCCATATCGTACGGCATACTATAGCGTGCAGTTTTTCATCATTTTTGAAGATTTGAAAAAAATGACGAAATGACAAAAACGATGGGTTATAGCCCATGTTTTTTGAAATTTGGGAAAAAAAAGTTAGCCTCGTTTCTCATCATTTTGGACCGTGGGCTATAGCCCATATCGTACGGCATACTATAGCGCGCAGTTTTTCATCATTTTTGAAGATTTTAAAAAAATGACGAAATGACAAAAACGATGGGTTATAGCCCATGTTTTTTGAAATTTTGAAAAAAAAAGTTAGCCTCGTTTCTCATCATTTTGGACCGTGGGCTATAGCCCATATCGTACGGCATACTATAGCGCGCAGTTTTTCATCATTTTTGAAGATTTAAAAAAAATGACGAAATGACAAAAACGATGGGTTATAGCCCATGTTTTTTGAAATTTTGAAAAAAAAAGTTAGCCTCGTTTCTCATCATTTTGGACCGTGGGCTATAGCCCATATCGTACGGCATACTATAGCGCGCAGTTTTTCATCATTTTTGAAGATTTGAAAAAAATGACGAAATGACAAAAACGATGGGTTATAGCCCATGTTTTTTGAAATTTTGAAAAAAAAAGTTAGCCTCGTTTCTCATCATTTTGGACCGTGGGCTATAGCCCATATCGTACGGCATACTATAGCGTGCAGTTTTTCATCATTTTTGAAGATTTGAAAAAAATGACGAAATGACAAAAACGATGGGTTATAGCCCATGTTTTTTGAAATTTGGGAAAAAAAAGTTAGCCTCGTTTCTCATCATTTTGGACCGTGGGCTATAGCCCATATCGTACGGCATACTATAGCGTGCAGTTTTTCATCATTTTTGAAGATTTGAAAAAAATGACGAAATGACAAAAACGATGGGTTATAGCCCATGTTTTTTGAAATTTTGAAAAAAAAAGTTAGCCTCGTTTCTCATCATTTTGGACCGTGGGCTATAGCCCATATCGTACGGCATACTATAGCGCGCAGTTTTTCATCATTTTTGAAGATTTGAAAAAAATGACGAAATGACAAAAACGATGGGTTATAGCCCATGTTTTTTGAAATTTTGAAAAAAAAAGTTATCCTCGTTTCTCATCATTTTGGACCATGGGCTATAGCCTATATCGTACGGCATACTATTGCGCGCCGTTTT
>NW_027665594.1:0-35076 GCF_963924005.1 Protomyctophum bolini
AAATGGCACTTTGGGACTGTGAAAGTGACATTTTGGCCCTGTTGTCCCAAACTGCCCCAGCACTTCCCACATTGCTCAAAGTGGCTAGCTTTCATCCCAACACAGTTTATAGGGCCATACGGTACATAGTTTTCAAGTTACAGACTAAGCTAAGCAAAAGTGAACCAGGCCTTTTTACTGTGAAAATGGCACTTTGGGACTGTGAAAGTGACATTTTGGCCCTGTTGTCCCAAACTGCCCCAGCACTTCCCACATTGCTCAAAGTGGCTAGCTTTCATCCCAACACAGTTTATAGGGCCATACGGTACATAGTTTTCAAGTTACAGACTAAGCTAAGCAAAAGTGAACCAGGCCTTTTTACTGTGAAAATGGCACTTTGGGACTGTGAAAGTGACATTTTGGCCCTGTTGTCCCAAACTGCCCCAGCACTTCCCACATTGCTCAAAGTGGCTAGCTTTCATCCCAACACAGTTTATAGGGCCATACGGTACATAGTTTTCAAGTTACAGACTAAGCTAAGCAAAAGTGAACCAGGCCTTTTTACTGTGAAAATGGCACTTTGGGACTGTGAAAGTGACATTTTGGCCCTGTTGTCCCAAACTGCCCCAGCACTTCCCACATTGCTCAAAGTGGCTAGCTTTCATCCCAACACAGTTTATAGGGCCATACGGTACATAGTTTTCAAGTTACAGACTAAGCTAAGCAAAAGTGAACCAGGCCTTTTTACTGTGAAAATGGCACTTTGGGACTGTGAAAGTGACATTTTGGCCCTGTTGTCCCAAACTGCCCCAGCACTTCCCACATTGCTCAAAGTGGCTAGCTTTCATCCCAACACAGTTTATAGGGCCATACGGTACATAGTTTTCAAGTTACAGACTAAGCTAAGCAAAAGTGAACCAGGCCTTTTTACTGTGAAAATGGCACTTTGGGACTGTGAAAGTGACATTTTGGCCCTGTTCGTTCCCTGTTGTCCCAAACTGCCCCAGCTCTTGCCACAATGCTCAAAGTGGCTAGCTTTCATCCCAACACAGTTTATAGGGCCATACGGTACATAGTTTTCAAGTTACAGACTAAGCTAAGCAAAAGTGAACCAGGCCTTTTTACTGTGAAAATGGCACTTTGGGACTGTGAAAGTGACATTTTGGCCCTGTTGTCCCAAACTGCCCCAGCACTTCCCACATTGCTCAAAGTGGCTAGCTTTCATCCCAACACAGTTTATAGGGCCATACGGTACATAGTTTTCAAGTTACAGACTAAGCTAAGCAAAATGAATCTTTTTTTTTTTACTGTGAAAACGGCACTTTGGGACTGTGAAAGTGACATTTTGGCCCTGTTGTCCCAAACTGCCCCAGCACTTCCCACATTGCTCAAAGTGGCTAGCTTTCATCCCAACACAGTTTATAGGGCCATACGGTACATAGTTTTCAAGTTACAGACTAAGCTAAGCAAAAGTGAACCAGGCCTTTTTACTGTGAAAATGGCACTTTGGGACTGTGAAAGTGACATTTTGGCCCTGTTGTCCCAAACTGCCCCAGCACTTCCCACATTGCTCAAAGTGGCTAGCTTTCATCCCAACACAGTTTATAGGGCCATACGGTACATAGTTTTCAAGTTACAGACTAAGCTAAGCAAAAGTGAACCAGGCCTTTTTACTGTGAAAATGGCACTTTGGGACTGTGAAAGTGACATTTTGGCCCTGTTGTCCCAAACTGCCCCAGCACTTCCCACATTGCTCAAAGTGGCTAGCTTTCATCCCAACACAGTTTATAGGGCCATACGGTACATAGTTTTCAAGTTACAGACTAAGCTAAGCAAAAGTGAACCAGGCCTTTTTACTGTGAAAATGGCACTTTGGGACTGTGAAAGTGACATTTTGGCCCTGTTGTCCCAAACTGCCCCAGCACTTCCCACATTGCTCAAAGTGGCTAGCTTTCATCCCAACACAGTTTATAGGGCCATACGGTACATAGTTTTCAAGTTACAGACTAAGCTAAGCAAAAGTGAACCAGGCCTTTTTACTGTGAAAATGGCACTTTGGGACTGTGAAAGTGACATTTTGGCCCTGTTGTCCCAAACTGCCCCAGCACTTCCCACATTGCTCAAAGTGGCTAGCTTTCATCCCAACACAGTTTATAGGGCCATACGGTACATAGTTTTCAAGTTACAGACTAAGCTAAGCAAAAGTGAACCAGGCCTTTTTACTGTGAAAATGGCACTTTGGGACTGTGAAAGTGACATTTTGGCCCTGTTCGTTCCCTGTTGTCCCAAACTGCCCCAGCTCTTGCCACAATGCTCAAAGTGGCTAGCTTTCATCCCAACACAGTTTATAGGGCCATACGGTACATAGTTTTCAAGTTACAGACTAAGCTAAGCAAAAGTGAACCAGGCCTTTTTACTGTGAAAATGGCACTTTGGGACTGTGAAAGTGACATTTTGGCCCTGTTGTCCCAAACTGCCCCAGCACTTCCCACATTGCTCAAAGTGGCTAGCTTTCATCCCAACACAGTTTATAGGGCCATACGGTACATAGTTTTCAAGTTACAGACTAAGCTAAGCAAAATGAATCTTTTTTTTTTTACTGTGAAAACGGCACTTTGGGACTGTGAAAGTGACATTTTGGCCCTGTTGTCCCAAACTGCCCCAGCACTTCCCACATTGCTCAAAGTGGCTAGCTTTCATCCCAACACAGTTTATAGGGCCATACGGTACATAGTTTTCAAGTTACAGACTAAGCTAAGCAAAAGTGAACCAGGCCTTTTTACTGTGAAAATGGCACTTTGGGACTGTGAAAGTGACATTTTGGCCCTGTTGTCCCAAACTGCCCCAGCACTTCCCACATTGCTCAAAGTGGCTAGCTTTCATCCCAACACAGTTTATAGGGCCATACGGTACATAGTTTTCAAGTTACAGACTAAGCTAAGCAAAATGAATTTTTTTTTTTTTACTGTGAAAACGGCACTTTGGGACTGTGAAAGTGACATTTTGGCCCTGTTGTCCCAAACTGCCCCAGCACTTCCCACATTGCTCAAAGTGGCTAGCTTTCATCCCAACACAGTTTATAGGGCCATACGGTACATAGTTTTCAAGTTACAGACTAAGCTAAGCAAAATGAATCTTTTTTTTTTTACTGTGAAAACGGCACTTTGGGACTGTGAAAGTGACATTTTGGCCCTGTTGTCCCAAACTGCCCCAGCACTTCCCACATTGCTCAAAGTGGCTAGCTTTCATCCCAACACAGTTTATAGGGCCATACGGTACATAGTTTTCAAGTTACAGACTAAGCTAAGCAAAAGTGAACCAGGCCTTTTTACTGTGAAAATGGCACTTTGGGACTGTGAAAGTGACATTTTGGCCCTGTTGTCCCAAACTGCCCCAGCACTTCCCACATTGCTCAAAGTGGCTAGCTTTCATCCCAACACAGTTTATAGGGCCATACGGTACATAGTTTTCAAGTTACAGACTAAGCTAAGCAAAATGAATCTTTTTTTTTTTACTGTGAAAACGGCACTTTGGGACTGTGAAAGTGACATTTTGGCCCTGTTGTCCCAAACTGCCCCAGCACTTCCCACATTGCTCAAAGTGGCTAGCTTTCATCCCAACACAGTTTATAGGGCCATACGGTACATAGTTTTCAAGTTACAGACTAAGCTAAGCAAAAGTGAACCAGGCCTTTTTACTGTGAAAATGGCACTTTGGGACTGTGAAAGTGACATTTTGGCCCTGTTGTCCCAAACTGCCCCAGCACTTCCCACATTGCTCAAAGTGGCTAGCTTTCATCCCAACACAGTTTATAGGGCCATACGGTACATAGTTTTCAAGTTACAGACTAAGCTAAGCAAAAGTGAACCAGGCCTTTTTACTGTGAAAATGGCACTTTGGGACTGTGAAAGTGACATTTTGGCCCTGTTCGTTCCCTGTTGTCCCAAACTGCCCCAGCTCTTGCCACAATGCTCAAAGTGGCTAGCTTTCATCCCAACACAGTTTATAGGGCCATACGGTACATAGTTTTCAAGTTACAGACTAAGCTAAGCAAAAGTGAACCAGGCCTTTTTACTGTGAAAATGGCACTTTGGGACTGTGAAAGTGACATTTTGGCCCTGTTGTCCCAAACTGCCCCAGCACTTCCCACATTGCTCAAAGTGGCTAGCTTTCATCCCAACACAGTTTATAGGGCCATACGGTACATAGTTTTCAAGTTACAGACTAAGCTAAGCAAAAGTGAACCAGGCCTTTTTACTGTGAAAATGGCACTTTGGGACTGTGAAAGTGACATTTTGGCCCTGTTGTCCCAAACTGCCCCAGCACTTCCCACATTGCTCAAAGTGGCTAGCTTTCATCCCAACACAGTTTATAGGGCCATACGGTACATAGTTTTCAAGTTACAGACTAAGCTAAGCAAAATGAATCTTTTTTTTTTACTGTGAAAACGGCACTTTGGGACTGTGAAAGTGACATTTTGGCCCTGTTGTCCCAAACTGCCCCAGCACTTCCCACATTGCTCAAAGTGGCTAGCTTTCATCCCAACACAGTTTATAGGGCCATACGGTACATAGTTTTCAAGTTACAGACTAAGCTAAGCAAAAGTGAACCAGGCCTTTTTACTGTGAAAATGGCACTTTGGGACTGTGAAAGTGACATTTTGGCCCTGTTGTCCCAAACTGCCCCAGCACTTCCCACATTGCTCAAAGTGGCTAGCTTTCATCCCAACACAGTTTATAGGGCCATACGGTACATAGTTTTCAAGTTACAGACTAAGCTAAGCAAAAGTGAACCAGGCCTTTTTACTGTGAAAATGGCACTTTGGGACTGTGAAAGTGACATTTTGGCCCTGTTGTCCCAAACTGCCCCAGCACTTCCCACATTGCTCAAAGTGGCTAGCTTTCATCCCAACACAGTTTATAGGGCCATACGGTACATAGTTTTCAAGTTACAGACTAAGCTAAGCAAAAGTGAACCAGGCCTTTTTACTGTGAAAATGGCACTTTGGGACTGTGAAAGTGACATTTTGGCCCTGTTGTCCCAAACTGCCCCAGCACTTCCCACATTGCTCAAAGTGGCTAGCTTTCATCCCAACACAGTTTATAGGGCCATACGGTACATAGTTTTCAAGTTACAGACTAAGCTAAGCAAAAGTGAACCAGGCCTTTTTACTGTGAAAATGGCACTTTGGGACTGTGAAAGTGACATTTTGGCCCTGTTCGTTCCCTGTTGTCCCAAACTGCCCCAGCTCTTGCCACAATGCTCAAAGTGGCTAGCTTTCATCCCAACACAGTTTATAGGGCCATACGGTACATAGTTTTCAAGTTACAGACTAAGCTAAGCAAAAGTGAACCAGGCCTTTTTACTGTGAAAATGGCACTTTGGGACTGTGAAAGTGACATTTTGGCCCTGTTGTCCCAAACTGCCCCAGCACTTCCCACATTGCTCAAAGTGGCTAGCTTTCATCCCAACACAGTTTATAGGGCCATACGGTACATAGTTTTCAAGTTACAGACTAAGCTAAGCAAAAGTGAACCAGGCCTTTTTACTGTGAAAATGGCACTTTGGGACTGTGAAAGTGACATTTTGGCCCTGTTGTCCCAAACTGCCCCAGCACTTCCCACATTGCTCAAAGTGGCTAGCTTTCATCCCAACACAGTTTATAGGGCCATACGGTACATAGTTTTCAAGTTACAGACTAAGCTAAGCAAAAGTGAACCAGGCCTTTTTACTGTGAAAATGGCACTTTGGGACTGTGAAAGTGACATTTTGGCCCTGTTCGTTCCCTGTTGTCCCAAACTGCCCCAGCTCTTGCCACAATGCTCAAAGTGGCTAGCTTTCATCCCAACACAGTTTATAGGGCCATACGGTACATAGTTTTCAAGTTACAGACTAAGCTAAGCAAAAGTGAACCAGGCCTTTTTACTGTGAAAATGGCACTTTGGGACTGTGAAAGTGACATTTTGGCCCTGTTGTCCCAAACTGCCCCAGCACTTCCCACATTGCTCAAAGTGGCTAGCTTTCATCCCAACACAGTTTATAGGGCCATACGGTACATAGTTTTCAAGTTACAGACTAAGCTAAGCAAAATGAATCTTTTTTTTTTTACTGTGAAAACGGCACTTTGGGACTGTGAAAGTGACATTTTGGCCCTGTTGTCCCAAACTGCCCCAGCACTTCCCACATTGCTCAAAGTGGCTAGCTTTCATCCCAACACAGTTTATAGGGCCATACGGTACATAGTTTTCAAGTTACAGACTAAGGTAAGCAAAAGTGAACCAGGCCTTTTTACTGTGAAAATGGCACTTTGGGACTGTGAAAGTGACATTTTGGCCCTGTTGTCCCAAACTGCCCCAGCACTTCCCACATTGCTCAAAGTGGCTAGCTTTCATCCCAACACAGTTTATAGGGCCATACGGTACATAGTTTTCAAGTTACAGACTAAGCTAAGCAAAATGAATTTTTTTTTTTTTACTGTGAAAACGGCACTTTGGGACTGTGAAAGTGACATTTTGGCCCTGTTGTCCCAAACTGCCCCAGCACTTCCCACATTGCTCAAAGTGGCTAGCTTTCATCCCAACACAGTTTATAGGGCCATACGGTACATAGTTTTCAAGTTACAGACTAAGCTAAGCAAAATGAATCTTTTTTTTTTTACTGTGAAAACGGCACTTTGGGACTGTGAAAGTGACATTTTGGCCCTGTTGTCCCAAACTGCCCCAGCACTTCCCACATTGCTCAAAGTGGCTAGCTTTCATCCCAACACAGTTTATAGGGCCATACGGTACATAGTTTTCAAGTTACAGACTAAGCTAAGCAAAAGTGAACCAGGCCTTTTTACTGAAAATGGCACTTTGGGACTGTGAAAGTGACATTTTGGCCCTGTTGTCCCAAACTGCCCCAGCACTTCCCACATTGCTCAAAGTGGCTAGCTTTCATCCCAACACAGTTTATAGGGCCATACGGTACATAGTTTTCAAGTTACAGACTAAGCTAAGCAAAAGTGAACCAGGCCTTTTTACTGTGAAAATGGCACTTTGGGACTGTGAAAGTGACATTTTGGCCCTGTTGTCCCAAACTGCCCCAGCACTTCCCACATTGCTCAAAGTGGCTAGCTTTCATCCCAACACAGTTTATAGGGCCATACGGTACATAGTTTTCAAGTTACAGACTAAGCTAAGCAAAAGTGAACCAGGCCTTTTTACTGTGAAAACGGCACTTTGGGACTGTGAAAGTGACATTTTGGCCCTGTTGTCCCAAACTGCCCCAGCACTTCCCACATTGCTCAAAGTGGCTAGCTTTCATCCCAACACAGTTTATAGGGCCATACGGTACATAGTTTTCAAGTTACAGACTAAGCTAAGCAAAATGAATCTTTTTTTTTTTACTGTGAAAACGGCACTTTGGGACTGTGAAAGTGACATTTTGGCCCTGTTGTCCCAAACTGCCCCAGCACTTCCCACATTGCTCAAAGTGGCTAGCTTTCATCCCAACACAGTTTATAGGGCCATACGGTACATAGTTTTCAAGTTACAGACTAAGCTAAGCAAAAGTGAACCAGGCCTTTTTACTGTGAAAATGGCACTTTGGGACTGTGAAAGTGACATTTTGGCCCTGTTGTCCCAAACTGCCCCAGCACTTCCCACATTGCTCAAAGTGGCTAGCTTTCATCCCAACACAGTTTATAGGGCCATACGGTACATAGTTTTCAAGTTACAGACTAAGCTAAGCAAAAGTGAACCAGGCCTTTTTACTGTGAAAATGGCACTTTGGGACTGTGAAAGTGACATTTTGGCCCTGTTCGTTCCCTGTTGTCCCAAACTGCCCCAGCTCTTGCCACAATGCTCAAAGTGGCTAGCTTTCATCCCAACACAGTTTATAGGGCCATACGGTACATAGTTTTCAAGTTACAGACTAAGCTAAGCAAAAGTGAACCAGGCCTTTTTACTGTGAAAATGGCACTTTGGGACTGTGAAAGTGACATTTTGGCCCTGTTGTCCCAAACTGCCCCAGCACTTCCCACATTGCTCAAAGTGGCTAGCTTTCATCCCAACACAGTTTATAGGGCCATACGGTACATAGTTTTCAAGTTACAGACTAAGCTAAGCAAAAGTGAACCAGGCCTTTTTACTGTGAAAATGGCACTTTGGGACTGTGAAAGTGACATTTTGGCCCTGTTGTCCCAAACTGCCCCAGCACTTCCCACATTGCTCAAAGTGGCTAGCTTTCATCCCAACACAGTTTATAGGGCCATACGGTACATAGTTTTCAAGTTACAGACTAAGCTAAGCAAAAGTGAACCAGGCCTTTTTACTGTGAAAATGGCACTTTGGGACTGTGAAAGTGACATTTTGGCCCTGTTGTCCCAAACTGCCCCAGCACTTCCCACATTGCTCAAAGTGGCTAGCTTTCATCCCAACACAGTTTATAGGGCCATACGGTACATAGTTTTCAAGTTACAGACTAAGCTAAGCAAAAGTGAACCAGGCCTTTTTACTGTGAAAATGGCACTTTGGGACTGTGAAAGTGACATTTTGGCCCTGTTGTCCCAAACTGCCCCAGCACTTCCCACATTGCTCAAAGTGGCTAGCTTTCATCCCAACACAGTTTATAGGGCCATACGGTACATAGTTTTCAAGTTACAGACTAAGCTAAGCAAAAGTGAACCAGGCCTTTTTACTGTGAAAATGGCACTTTGGGACTGTGAAAGTGACATTTTGGCCCTGTTGTCCCAAACTGCCCCAGCACTTCCCACATTGCTCAAAGTGGCTAGCTTTCATCCCAACACAGTTTATAGGGCCATACGGTACATAGTTTTCAAGTTACAGACTAAGCTAAGCAAAAGTGAACCAGGCCTTTTTACTGTGAAAATGGCACTTTGGGACTGTGAAAGTGACATTTTGGCCCTGTTGTCCCAAACTGCCCCAGCACTTCCCACATTGCTCAAAGTGGCTAGCTTTCATCCCAACACAGTTTATAGGGCCATACGGTACATAGTTTTCAAGTTACAGACTAAGCTAAGCAAAAGTGAACCAGGCCTTTTTACTGTGAAAATGGCACTTTGGGACTGTGAAAGTGACATTTTGGCCCTGTTCGTTCCCTGTTGTCCCAAACTGCCCCAGCTCTTGCCACAATGCTCAAAGTGGCTAGCTTTCATCCCAACACAGTTTATAGGGCCATACGGTACATAGTTTTCAAGTTACAGACTAAGCTAAGCAAAAGTGAACCAGGCCTTTTTACTGTGAAAATGGCACTTTGGGACTGTGAAAGTGACATTTTGGCCCTGTTGTCCCAAACTGCCCCAGCACTTCCCACATTGCTCAAAGTGGCTAGCTTTCATCCCAACACAGTTTATAGGGCCATACGGTACATAGTTTTCAAGTTACAGACTAAGCTAAGCAAAATGAATCTTTTTTTTTTTACTGTGAAAACGGCACTTTGGGACTGTGAAAGTGACATTTTGGCCCTGTTGTCCCAAACTGCCCCAGCACTTCCCACATTGCTCAAAGTGGCTAGCTTTCATCCCAACACAGTTTATAGGGCCATACGGTACATAGTTTTCAAGTTACAGACTAAGCTAAGCAAAAGTGAACCAGGCCTTTTTACTGTGAAAATGGCACTTTGGGACTGTGAAAGTGACATTTTGGCCCTGTTGTCCCAAACTGCCCCAGCACTTCCCACATTGCTCAAAGTGGCTAGCTTTCATCCCAACACAGTTTATAGGGCCATACGGTACATAGTTTTCAAGTTACAGACTAAGCTAAGCAAAAGTGAACCAGGCCTTTTTACTGTGAAAATGGCACTTTGGGACTGTGAAAGTGACATTTTGGCCCTGTTGTCCCAAACTGCCCCAGCACTTCCCACATTGCTCAAAGTGGCTAGCTTTCATCCCAACACAGTTTATAGGGCCATACGGTACATAGTTTTCAAGTTACAGACTAAGCTAAGCAAAAGTGAACCAGGCCTTTTTACTGTGAAAATGGCACTTTGGGACTGTGAAAGTGACATTTTGGCCCTGTTGTCCCAAACTGCCCCAGCACTTCCCACATTGCTCAAAGTGGCTAGCTTTCATCCCAACACAGTTTATAGGGCCATACGGTACATAGTTTTCAAGTTACAGACTAAGCTAAGCAAAAGTGAACCAGGCCTTTTTACTGTGAAAATGGCACTTTGGGACTGTGAAAGTGACATTTTGGCCCTGTTGTCCCAAACTGCCCCAGCACTTCCCACATTGCTCAAAGTGGCTAGCTTTCATCCCAACACAGTTTATAGGGCCATACGGTACATAGTTTTCAAGTTACAGACTAAGCTAAGCAAAAGTGAACCAGGCCTTTTTACTGTGAAAATGGCACTTTGGGACTGTGAAAGTGACATTTTGGCCCTGTTGTCCCAAACTGCCCCAGCACTTCCCACATTGCTCAAAGTGGCTAGCTTTCATCCCAACACAGTTTATAGGGCCATACGGTACATAGTTTTCAAGTTACAGACTAAGCTAAGCAAAAGTGAACCAGGCCTTTTTACTGTGAAAATGGCACTTTGGGACTGTGAAAGTGACATTTTGGCCCTGTTGTCCCAAACTGCCCCAGCACTTCCCACATTGCTCAAAGTGGCTAGCTTTCATCCCAACACAGTTTATAGGGCCATACGGTACATAGTTTTCAAGTTACAGACTAAGCTAAGCAAAAGTGAACCAGGCCTTTTTACTGTGAAAATGGCACTTTGGGACTGTGAAAGTGACATTTTGGCCCTGTTCGTTCCCTGTTGTCCCAAACTGCCCCAGCTCTTGCCACAATGCTCAAAGTGGCTAGCTTTCATCCCAACACAGTTTATAGGGCCATACGGTACATAGTTTTCAAGTTACAGACTAAGCTAAGCAAAAGTGAACCAGGCCTTTTTACTGTGAAAATGGCACTTTGGGACTGTGAAAGTGACATTTTGGCCCTGTTGTCCCAAACTGCCCCAGCACTTCCCACATTGCTCAAAGTGGCTAGCTTTCATCCCAACACAGTTTATAGGGCCATACGGTACATAGTTTTCAAGTTACAGACTAAGCTAAGCAAAATGAATCTTTTTTTTTTTACTGTGAAAACGGCACTTTGGGACTGTGAAAGTGACATTTTGGCCCTGTTGTCCCAAACTGCCCCAGCACTTCCCACATTGCTCAAAGTGGCTAGCTTTCATCCCAACACAGTTTATAGGGCCATACGGTACATAGTTTTCAAGTTACAGACTAAGCTAAGCAAAAGTGAACCAGGCCTTTTTACTGTGAAAATGGCACTTTGGGACTGTGAAAGTGACATTTTGGCCCTGTTGTCCCAAACTGCCCCAGCACTTCCCACATTGCTCAAAGTGGCTAGCTTTCATCCCAACACAGTTTATAGGGCCATACGGTACATAGTTTTCAAGTTACAGACTAAGCTAAGCAAAAGCTAAGCAAAAGTGAACCAGGCCTTTTTACTGTGAAAATGGCACTTTGGGACTGTGAAAGTGACATTTTGGCCCTGTTGTCCCAAACTGCCCCAGCACTTCCCACATTGCTCAAAGTGGCTAGCTTTCATCCCAACACAGTTTATAGGGCCATACGGTACATAGTTTTCAAGTTACAGACTAAGCTAAGCAAAATGAATCTTTTTTTTTTTACTGTGAAAACGGCACTTTGGGACTGTGAAAGTGACATTTTGGCCCTGTTGTCCCAAACTGCCCCAGCACTTCCCACATTGCTCAAAGTGGCTAGCTTTCATCCCAACACAGTTTATAGGGCCATACGGTACATAGTTTTCAAGTTACAGACTAAGCTAAGCAAAAGTGAACCAGGCCTTTTTACTGTGAAAATGGCACTTTGGGACTGTGAAAGTGACATTTTGGCCCTGTTGTCCCAAACTGCCCCAGCACTTCCCACATTGCTCAAAGTGGCTAGCTTTCATCCCAACACAGTTTATAGGGCCATACGGTACATAGTTTTCAAGTTACAGACTAAGCTAAGCAAAAGTGAACCAGGCCTTTTTACTGTGAAAATGGCACTTTGGGACTGTGAAAGTGACATTTTGGCCCTGTTGTCCCAAACTGCCCCAGCACTTCCCACATTGCTCAAAGTGGCTAGCTTTCATCCCAACACAGTTTATAGGGCCATACGGTACATAGTTTTCAAGTTACAGACTAAGCTAAGCAAAAGTGAACCAGGCCTTTTTACTGTGAAAATGGCACTTTGGGACTGTGAAAGTGACATTTTGGCCCTGTTCGTTCCCTGTTGTCCCAAACTGCCCCAGCTCTTGCCACAATGCTCAAAGTGGCTAGCTTTCATCCCAACACAGTTTATAGGGCCATACGGTACATAGTTTTCAAGTTACAGACTAAGCTAAGCAAAAGTGAACCAGGCCTTTTTACTGTGAAAATGGCACTTTGGGACTGTGAAAGTGACATTTTGGCCCTGTTGTCCCAAACTGCCCCAGCACTTCCCACACTGCTCAAAGTGGCTAGCTTTCATCCCAACACAGTTTATAGGGCCATACGGTACATAGTTTTCAAGTTACAGACTAAGCTAAGCAAAAGTGAACCAGGCCTTTTTACTGTGAAAATGGCACTTTGGGACTGTGAAAGTGACATTTTGGCCCTGTTGTCCCAAACTGCCCCAGCACTTCCCACATTGCTCAAAGTGGCTAGCTTTCATCCCAACACAGTTTATAGGGCCATACGGTACATAGTTTTCAAGTTACAGACTAAGCTAAGCAAAATGAATCTTTTTTTTTTTACTGTGAAAACGGCACTTTGGGACTGTGAAAGTGACATTTTGGCCCTGTTGTCCCAAACTGCCCCAGCACTTCCCACATTGCTCAAAGTGGCTAGCTTTCATCCCAACACAGTTTATAGGGCCATACGGTACATAGTTTTCAAGTTACAGACTAAGCTAAGCAAAAGTGAACCAGGCCTTTTTACTGTGAAAATGGCACTTTGGGACTGTGAAAGTGACATTTTGGCCCTGTTGTCCCAAACTGCCCCAGCACTTCCCACACTGCTCAAAGTGGCTAGCTTTCATCCCAACACAGTTTATAGGGCCATACGGTACATAGTTTTCAAGTTACAGACTAAGCTAAGCAAAAGTGAACCAGGCCTTTTTACTGTGAAAATGGCACTTTGGGACTGTGAAAGTGACATTTTGGCCCTGTTGTCCCAAACTGCCCCAGCACTTCCCACATTGCTCAAAGTGGCTAGCTTTCATCCCAACACAGTTTATAGGGCCATACGGTACATAGTTTTCAAGTTACAGACTAAGCTAAGCAAAAGTGAACCAGGCCTTTTTACTGTGAAAATGGCACTTTGGGACTGTGAAAGTGACATTTTGGCCCTGTTCGTTCCCTGTTGTCCCAAACTGCCCCAGCTCTTGCCACAATGCTCAAAGTGGCTAGCTTTCATCCCAACACAGTTTATAGGGCCATACGGTACATAGTTTTCAAGTTACAGACTAAGCTAAGCAAAAGTGAACCAGGCCTTTTTACTGTGAAAATGGCACTTTGGGACTGTGAAAGTGACATTTTGGCCCTGTTGTCCCAAACTGCCCCAGCACTTCCCACACTGCTCAAAGTGGCTAGCTTTCATCCCAACACAGTTTATAGGGCCATACGGTACATAGTTTTCAAGTTACAGACTAAGCTAAGCAAAAGTGAACCAGGCCTTTTTACTGTGAAAATGGCACTTTGGGACTGTGAAAGTGACATTTTGGCCCTGTTGTCCCAAACTGCCCCAGCACTTCCCACATTGCTCAAAGTGGCTAGCTTTCATCCCAACACAGTTTATAGGGCCATACGGTACATAGTTTTCAAGTTACAGACTAAGCTAAGCAAAAGTGAACCAGGCCTTTTTACTGTGAAAATGGCACTTTGGGACTGTGAAAGTGACATTTTGGCCCTGTTGTCCCAAACTGCCCCAGCACTTCCCACATTGCTCAAAGTGGCTAGCTTTCATCCCAACACAGTTTATAGGGCCATACGGTACATAGTTTTCAAGTTACAGACTAAGCTAAGCAAAATGAATCTTTTTTTTTTTACTGTGAAAACGGCACTTTGGGACTGTGAAAGTGACATTTTGGCCCTGTTGTCCCAAACTGCCCCAGCACTTCCCACATTGCTCAAAGTGGCTAGCTTTCATCCCAACACAGTTTATAGGGCCATACGGTACATAGTTTTCAAGTTACAGACTAAGCTAAGCAAAAGTGAACCAGGCCTTTTTACTGTGAAAATGGCACTTTGGGACTGTGAAAGTGACATTTTGGCCCTGTTGTCCCAAACTGCCCCAGCACTTCCCACATTGCTCAAAGTGGCTAGCTTTCATCCCAACACAGTTTATAGGGCCATACGGTACATAGTTTTCAAGTTACAGACTAAGCTAAGCAAAAGTGAACCAGGCCTTTTTACTGTGAAAATGGCACTTTGGGACTGTGAAAGTGACATTTTGGCCCTGTTGTCCCAAACTGCCCCAGCACTTCCCACATTACTCAAAGTGGCTAGCTTTCATCCCAACACAGTTTATAGGGCCATACGGTACATAGTTTTCAAGTTACAGACTAAGCTAAGCAAAAGTGAACCAGGCCTTTTTACTGTGAAAATGGCACTTTGGGACTGTGAAAGTGACATTTTGGCCCTGTTCGTTCCCTGTTGTCCCAAACTGCCCCAGCTCTTGCCACAATGCTCAAAGTGGCTAGCTTTCATCCCAACACAGTTTATAGGGCCATACGGTACATAGTTTTCAAGTTACAGACTAAGCTAAGCAAAAGTGAACCAGGCCTTTTTACTGTGAAAATGGCACTTTGGGACTGTGAAAGTGACATTTTGGCCCTGTTGTCCCAAACTGCCCCAGCACTTCCCACACTGCTCAAAGTGGCTAGCTTTCATCCCAACACAGTTTATAGGGCCATACGGTACATAGTTTTCAAGTTACAGACTAAGCTAAGCAAAAGTGAACCAGGCCTTTTTACTGTGAAAATGGCACTTTGGGACTGTGAAAGTGACATTTTGGCCCTGTTGTCCCAAACTGCCCCAGCACTTCCCACATTGCTCAAAGTGGCTAGCTTTCATCCCAACACAGTTTATAGGGCCATACGGTACATAGTTTTCAAGTTACAGACTAAGCTAAGCAAAAGTGAACCAGGCCTTTTTACTGTGAAAATGGCACTTTGGGACTGTGAAAGTGACATTTTGGCCCTGTTGTCCCAAACTGCCCCAGCACTTCCCACATTGCTCAAAGTGGCTAGCTTTCATCCCAACACAGTTTATAGGGCCATACGGTACATAGTTTTCAAGTTACAGACTAAGCTAAGCAAAATGAATCTTTTTTTTTTACTGTGAAAACGGCACTTTGGGACTGTGAAAGTGACATTTTGGCCCTGTTGTCCCAAACTGCCCCAGCACTTCCCACATTGCTCAAAGTGGCTAGCTTTCATCCCAACACAGTTTATAGGGCCATACGGTACATAGTTTTCAAGTTACAGACTAAGCTAAGCAAAAGTGAACCAGGCCTTTTTACTGTGAAAATGGCACTTTGGGACTGTGAAAGTGACATTTTGGCCCTGTTGTCCCAAACTGCCCCAGCACTTCCCACATTGCTCAAAGTGGCTAGCTTTCATCCCAACACAGTTTATAGGGCCATACGGTACATAGTTTTCAAGTTACAGACTAAGCTAAGCAAAAGTGAACCAGGCCTTTTTACTGTGAAAATGGCACTTTGGGACTGTGAAAGTGACGTTTTGGCCCTGTTGTCCCAAACTGCCCCAGCACTTCCCACATTGCTCAAAGTGGCTAGCTTTCATCCCAACACAGTTTATAGGGCCATACGGTACATAGTTTTCAAGTTACAGACTAAGCTAAGCAAAAGTGAACCAGGCCTTTTTACTGTGAAAATGGCACTTTGGGACTGTGAAAGTGACATTTTGGCCCTGTTGTCCCAAACTGCCCCAGCACTTCCCACATTGCTCAAAGTGGCTAGCTTTCATCCCAACACAGTTTATAGGGCCATACGGTACATAGTTTTCAAGTTACAGACTAAGCTAAGCAAAAGTGAACCAGGCCTTTTTACTGTGAAAATGGCACTTTGGGACTGTGAAAGTGACATTTTGGCCCTGTTGTCCCAAACTGCCCCAGCACTTCCCACATTGCTCAAAGTGGCTAGCTTTCATCCCAACACAGTTTATAGGGCCATACGGTACATAGTTTTCAAGTTACAGACTAAGCTAAGCAAAATGAATCTTTTTTTTTTACTGTGAAAACGGCACTTTGGGACTGTGAAAGTGACATTTTGGCCCTGTTGTCCCAAACTGCCCCAGCACTTCCCACATTGCTCAAAGTGGCTAGCTTTCATCCCAACACAGTTTATAGGGCCATACGGTACATAGTTTTCAAGTTACAGACTAAGCTAAGCAAAAGTGAACCAGGCCTTTTTACTGTGAAAATGGCACTTTGGGACTGTGAAAGTGACATTTTGGCCCTGTTGTCCCAAACTGCCCCAGCACTTCCCACATTGCTCAAAGTGGCTAGCTTTCATCCCAACACAGTTTATAGGGCCATACGGTACATAGTTTTCAAGTTACAGACTAAGCTAAGCAAAAGTGAACCAGGCCTTTTTACTGTGAAAATGGCACTTTGGGACTGTGAAAGTGACGTTTTGGCCCTGTTGTCCCAAACTGCCCCAGCACTTCCCACATTGCTCAAAGTGGCTAGCTTTCATCCCAACACAGTTTATAGGGCCATACGGTACATAGTTTTCAAGTTACAGACTAAGCTAAGCAAAAGTGAACCAGGCCTTTTTACTGTGAAAATGGCACTTTGGGACTGTGAAAGTGACATTTTGGCCCTGTTGTCCCAAACTGCCCCAGCACTTCCCACATTGCTCAAAGTGGCTAGCTTTCATCCCAACACAGTTTATAGGGCCATACGGTACATAGTTTTCAAGTTACAGACTAAGCTAAGCAAAAGTGAACCAGGCCTTTTTACTGTGAAAATGGCACTTTGGGACTGTGAAAGTGACATTTTGGCCCTGTTGTCCCAAACTGCCCCAGCACTTCCCACATTGCTCAAAGTGGCTAGCTTTCATCCCAACACAGTTTATAGGGCCATACGGTACATAGTTTTCAAGTTACAGACTAAGCTAAGCAAAAGTGAACCAGGCCTTTTTACTGTGAAAATGGCACTTTGGGACTGTGAAAGTGACATTTTGGCCCTGTTCGTTCCCTGTTGTCCCAAACTGCCCCAGCTCTTGCCACAATGCTCAAAGTGGCTAGCTTTCATCCCAACACAGTTTATAGGGCCATACGGTACATAGTTTTCAAGTTACAGACTAAGCTAAGCAAAAGTGAACCAGGCCTTTTTACTGTGAAAATGGCACTTTGGGACTGTGAAAGTGACATTTTGGCCCTGTTGTCCCAAACTGCCCCAGCACTTCCCACACTGCTCAAAGTGGCTAGCTTTCATCCCAACACAGTTTATAGGGCCATACGGTACATAGTTTTCAAGTTACAGACTAAGCTAAGCAAAAGTGAACCAGGCCTTTTTACTGTGAAAATGGCACTTTGGGACTGTGAAAGTGACATTTTGGCCCTGTTGTCCCAAACTGCCCCAGCACTTCCCACATTGCTCAAAGTGGCTAGCTTTCATCCCAACACAGTTTATAGGGCCATACGGTACATAGTTTTCAAGTTACAGACTAAGCTAAGCAAAAGTGAACCAGGCCTTTTTACTGTGAAAATGGCACTTTGGGACTGTGAAAGTGACATTTTGGCCCTGTTGTCCCAAACTGCCCCAGCACTTCCCACATTGCTCAAAGTGGCTAGCTTTCATCCCAACACAGTTTATAGGGCCATACGGTACATAGTTTTCAAGTTACAGACTAAGCTAAGCAAAATGAATCTTTTTTTTTTTACTGTGAAAACGGCACTTTGGGACTGTGAAAGTGACATTTTGGCCCTGTTGTCCCAAACTGCCCCAGCACTTCCCACATTGCTCAAAGTGGCTAGCTTTCATCCCAACACAGTTTATAGGGCCATACGGTACATAGTTTTCAAGTTACAGACTAAGCTAAGCAAAAGTGAACCAGGCCTTTTTACTGTGAAAATGGCACTTTGGGACTGTGAAAGTGACATTTTGGCCCTGTTGTCCCAAACTGCCCCAGCACTTCCCACATTGCTCAAAGTGGCTAGCTTTCATCCCAACACAGTTTATAGGGCCATACGGTACATAGTTTTCAAGTTACAGACTAAGCTAAGCAAAAGTGAACCAGGCCTTTTTACTGTGAAAATGGCACTTTGGGACTGTGAAAGTGACATTTTGGCCCTGTTGTCCCAAACTGCCCCAGCACTTCCCACATTGCTCAAAGTGGCTAGCTTTCATCCCAACACAGTTTATAGGGCCATACGGTACATAGTTTTCAAGTTACAGACTAAGCTAAGCAAAAGTGAACCAGGCCTTTTTACTGTGAAAATGGCACTTTGGGACTGTGAAAGTGACATTTTGGCCCTGTTCGTTCCCTGTTGTCCCAAACTGCCCCAGCTCTTGCCACAATGCTCAAAGTGGCTAGCTTTCATCCCAACACAGTTTATAGGGCCATACGGTACATAGTTTTCAAGTTACAGACTAAGCTAAGCAAAAGTGAACCAGGCCTTTTTACTGTGAAAATGGCACTTTGGGACTGTGAAAGTGACATTTTGGCCCTGTTGTCCCAAACTGCCCCAGCACTTCCCACACTGCTCAAAGTGGCTAGCTTTCATCCCAACACAGTTTATAGGGCCATACGGTACATAGTTTTCAAGTTACAGACTAAGCTAAGCAAAAGTGAACCAGGCCTTTTTACTGTGAAAATGGCACTTTGGGACTGTGAAAGTGACATTTTGGCCCTGTTGTCCCAAACTGCCCCAGCACTTCCCACATTGCTCAAAGTGGCTAGCTTTCATCCCAACACAGTTTATAGGGCCATACGGTACATAGTTTTCAAGTTACAGACTAAGCTAAGCAAAAGTGAACCAGGCCTTTTTACTGTGAAAATGGCACTTTGGGACTGTGAAAGTGACATTTTGGCCCTGTTGTCCCAAACTGCCCCAGCACTTCCCACATTGCTCAAAGTGGCTAGCTTTCATCCCAACACAGTTTATAGGGCCATACGGTACATAGTTTTCAAGTTACAGACTAAGCTAAGCAAAATGAATCTTTTTTTTTTACTGTGAAAACGGCACTTTGGGACTGTGAAAGTGACATTTTGGCCCTGTTGTCCCAAACTGCCCCAGCACTTCCCACATTGCTCAAAGTGGCTAGCTTTCATCCCAACACAGTTTATAGGGCCATACGGTACATAGTTTTCAAGTTACAGACTAAGCTAAGCAAAAGTGAACCAGGCCTTTTTACTGTGAAAATGGCACTTTGGGACTGTGAAAGTGACATTTTGGCCCTGTTGTCCCAAACTGCCCCAGCACTTCCCACATTGCTCAAAGTGGCTAGCTTTCATCCCAACACAGTTTATAGGGCCATACGGTACATAGTTTTCAAGTTACAGACTAAGCTAAGCAAAAGTGAACCAGGCCTTTTTACTGTGAAAATGGCACTTTGGGACTGTGAAAGTGACATTTTGGCCCTGTTGTCCCAAACTGCCCCAGCACTTCCCACATTGCTCAAAGTGGCTAGCTTTCATCCCAACACAGTTTATAGGGCCATACGGTACATAGTTTTCAAGTTACAGACTAAGCTAAGCAAAAGTGAACCAGGCCTTTTTACTGTGAAAATGGCACTTTGGGACTGTGAAAGTGACATTTTGGCCCTGTTCGTTCCCTGTTGTCCCAAACTGCCCCAGCTCTTGCCACAATGCTCAAAGTGGCTAGCTTTCATCCCAACACAGTTTATAGGGCCATACGGTACATAGTTTTCAAGTTACAGACTAAGCTAAGCAAAAGTGAACCAGGCCTTTTTACTGTGAAAATGGCACTTTGGGACTGTGAAAGTGACATTTTGGCCCTGTTGTCCCAAACTGCCCCAGCACTTCCCACACTGCTCAAAGTGGCTAGCTTTCATCCCAACACAGTTTATAGGGCCATACGGTACATAGTTTTCAAGTTACAGACTAAGCTAAGCAAAAGTGAACCAGGCCTTTTTACTGTGAAAATGGCACTTTGGGACTGTGAAAGTGACATTTTGGCCCTGTTGTCCCAAACTGCCCCAGCACTTCCCACATTGCTCAAAGTGGCTAGCTTTCATCCCAACACAGTTTATAGGGCCATACGGTACATAGTTTTCAAGTTACAGACTAAGCTAAGCAAAAGTGAACCAGGCCTTTTTACTGTGAAAATGGCACTTTGGGACTGTGAAAGTGACATTTTGGCCCTGTTGTCCCAAACTGCCCCAGCACTTCCCACATTGCTCAAAGTGGCTAGCTTTCATCCCAACACAGTTTATAGGGCCATACGGTACATAGTTTTCAAGTTACAGACTAAGCTAAGCAAAAGTGAACCAGGCCTTTTTACTGTGAAAATGGCACTTTGGGACTGTGAAAGTGACATTTTGGCCCTGTTGTCCCAAACTGCCCCAGCACTTCCCACATTGCTCAAAGTGGCTAGCTTTCATCCCAACACAGTTTATAGGGCCATACGGTACATAGTTTTCAAGTTACAGACTAAGCTAAGCAAAAGTGAACCAGGCCTTTTTACTGTGAAAATGGCACTTTGGGACTGTGAAAGTGACATTTTGGCCCTGTTGTCCCAAACTGCCCCAGCACTTCCCACATTGCTCAAAGTGGCTAGCTTTCATCCCAACACAGTTTATAGGGCCATACGGTACATAGTTTTCAAGTTACAGACTAAGCTAAGCAAAAGTGAACCAGGCCTTTTTACTGTGAAAATGGCACTTTGGGACTGTGAAAGTGACATTTTGGCCCTGTTCGTTCCCTGTTGTCCCAAACTGCCCCAGCTCTTGCCACAATGCTCAAAGTGGCTAGCTTTCATCCCAACACAGTTTATAGGGCCATACGGTACATAGTTTTCAAGTTACAGACTAAGCTAAGCAAAAGTGAACCAGGCCTTTTTACTGTGAAAATGGCACTTTGGGACTGTGAAAGTGACATTTTGGCCCTGTTGTCCCAAACTGCCCCAGCACTTCCCACACTGCTCAAAGTGGCTAGCTTTCATCCCAACACAGTTTATAGGGCCATACGGTACATAGTTTTCAAGTTACAGACTAAGCTAAGCAAAAGTGAACCAGGCCTTTTTACTGTGAAAATGGCACTTTGGGACTGTGAAAGTGACATTTTGGCCCTGTTGTCCCAAACTGCCCCAGCACTTCCCACATTGCTCAAAGTGGCTAGCTTTCATCCCAACACAGTTTATAGGGCCATACGGTACATAGTTTTCAAGTTACAGACTAAGCTAAGCAAAAGTGAACCAGGCCTTTTTACTGTGAAAATGGCACTTTGGGACTGTGAAAGTGACATTTTGGCCCAAACTGCCCCAGCACTTCCCACATTGCTCAAAGTGGCTAGCTTTCATCCCAACACAGTTTATAGGGCCATACGGTACATAGTTTTCAAGTTACAGACTAAGCTAAGCAAAATGAATCTTTTTTTTTTTACTGTGAAAACGGCACTTTGGGACTGTGAAAGTGACATTTTGGCCCTGTTGTCCCAAACTGCCCCAGCACTTCCCACATTGCTCAAAGTGGCTAGCTTTCATCCCAACACAGTTTATAGGGCCATACGGTACATAGTTTTCAAGTTACAGACTAAGCTAAGCAAAAGTGAACCAGGCCTTTTTACTGTGAAAATGGCACTTTGGGACTGTGAAAGTGACATTTTGGCCCTGTTGTCCCAAACTGCCCCAGCACTTCCCACATTGCTCAAAGTGGCTAGCTTTCATCCCAACACAGTTTATAGGGCCATACGGTACATAGTTTTCAAGTTACAGACTAAGCTAAGCAAAAGTGAACCAGGCCTTTTTACTGTGAAAATGGCACTTTGGGACTGTGAAAGTGACATTTTGGCCCTGTTGTCCCAAACTGCCCCAGCACTTCCCACATTGCTCAAAGTGGCTAGCTTTCATCCCAACACAGTTTATAGGGCCATACGGTACATAGTTTTCAAGTTACAGACTAAGCTAAGCAAAAGTGAACCAGGCCTTTTTACTGTGAAAATGGCACTTTGGGACTGTGAAAGTGACATTTTGGCCCTGTTCGTTCCCTGTTGTCCCAAACTGCCCCAGCTCTTGCCACAATGCTCAAAGTGGCTAGCTTTCATCCCAACACAGTTTATAGGGCCATACGGTACATAGTTTTCAAGTTACAGACTAAGCTAAGCAAAAGTGAACCAGGCCTTTTTACTGTGAAAATGGCACTTTGGGACTGTGAAAGTGACATTTTGGCCCTGTTGTCCCAAACTGCCCCAGCACTTCCCACACTGCTCAAAGTGGCTAGCTTTCATCCCAACACAGTTTATAGGGCCATACGGTACATAGTTTTCAAGTTACAGACTAAGCTAAGCAAAAGTGAACCAGGCCTTTTTACTGTGAAAATGGCACTTTGGGACTGTGAAAGTGACATTTTGGCCCTGTTGTCCCAAACTGCCCCAGCACTTCCCACATTGCTCAAAGTGGCTAGCTTTCATCCCAACACAGTTTATAGGGCCATACGGTACATAGTTTTCAAGTTACAGACTAAGCTAAGCAAAAGTGAACCAGGCCTTTTTACTGTGAAAATGGCACTTTGGGACTGTGAAAGTGACATTTTGGCCCTGTTGTCCCAAACTGCCCCAGCACTTCCCACATTGCTCAAAGTGGCTAGCTTTCATCCCAACACAGTTTATAGGGCCATACGGTACATAGTTTTCAAGTTACAGACTAAGCTAAGCAAAATGAATCTTTTTTTTTTACTGTGAAAACGGCACTTTGGGACTGTGAAAGTGACATTTTGGCCCTGTTGTCCCAAACTGCCCCAGCACTTCCCACATTGCTCAAAGTGGCTAGCTTTCATCCCAACACAGTTTATAGGGCCATACGGTACATAGTTTTCAAGTTACAGACTAAGCTAAGCAAAAGTGAACCAGGCCTTTTTACTGTGAAAATGGCACTTTGGGACTGTGAAAGTGACATTTTGGCCCTGTTGTCCCAAACTGCCCCAGCACTTCCCACATTGCTCAAAGTGGCTAGCTTTCATCCCAACACAGTTTATAGGGCCATACGGTACATAGTTTTCAAGTTACAGACTAAGCTAAGCAAAAGTGAACCAGGCCTTTTTACTGTGAAAATGGCACTTTGGGACTGTGAAAGTGACATTTTGGCCCTGTTGTCCCAAACTGCCCCAGCACTTCCCACATTGCTCAAAGTGGCTAGCTTTCATCCCAACACAGTTTATAGGGCCATACGGTACATAGTTTTCAAGTTACAGACTAAGCTAAGCAAAAGTGAACCAGGCCTTTTTACTGTGAAAATGGCACTTTGGGACTGTGAAAGTGACATTTTGGCCCTGTTCGTTCCCTGTTGTCCCAAACTGCCCCAGCTCTTGCCACAATGCTCAAAGTGGCTAGCTTTCATCCCAACACAGTTTATAGGGCCATACGGTACATAGTTTTCAAGTTACAGACTAAGCTAAGCAAAAGTGAACCAGGCCTTTTTACTGTGAAAATGGCACTTTGGGACTGTGAAAGTGACATTTTGGCCCTGTTGTCCCAAACTGCCCCAGCACTTCCCACACTGCTCAAAGTGGCTAGCTTTCATCCCAACACAGTTTATAGGGCCATACGGTACATAGTTTTCAAGTTACAGACTAAGCTAAGCAAAAGTGAACCAGGCCTTTTTACTGTGAAAATGGCACTTTGGGACTGTGAAAGTGACATTTTGGCCCTGTTGTCCCAAACTGCCCCAGCACTTCCCACATTGCTCAAAGTGGCTAGCTTTCATCCCAACACAGTTTATAGGGCCATACGGTACATAGTTTTCAAGTTACAGACTAAGCTAAGCAAAAGTGAACCAGGCCTTTTTACTGTGAAAATGGCACTTTGGGACTGTGAAAGTGACATTTTGGCCCTGTTGTCCCAAACTGCCCCAGCACTTCCCACATTGCTCAAAGTGGCTAGCTTTCATCCCAACACAGTTTATAGGGCCATACGGTACATAGTTTTCAAGTTACAGACTAAGCTAAGCAAAATGAATCTTTTTTTTTTACTGTGAAAACGGCACTTTGGGACTGTGAAAGTGACATTTTGGCCCTGTTGTCCCAAACTGCCCCAGCACTTCCCACATTGCTCAAAGTGGCTAGCTTTCATCCCAACACAGTTTATAGGGCCATACGGTACATAGTTTTCAAGTTACAGACTAAGCTAAGCAAAAGTGAACCAGGCCTTTTTACTGTGAAAATGGCACTTTGGGACTGTGAAAGTGACATTTTGGCCCTGTTGTCCCAAACTGCCCCAGCACTTCCCACACTGCTCAAAGTGGCTAGCTTTCATCCCAACACAGTTTATAGGGCCATACGGTACATAGTTTTCAAGTTACAGACTAAGCTAAGCAAAAGTGAACCAGGCCTTTTTACTGTGAAAATGGCACTTTGGGACTGTGAAAGTGACATTTTGGCCCTGTTGTCCCAAACTGCCCCAGCACTTCCCACATTGCTCAAAGTGGCTAGCTTTCATCCCAACACAGTTTATAGGGCCATACGGTACATAGTTTTCAAGTTACAGACTAAGCTAAGCAAAAGTGAACCAGGCCTTTTTACTGTGAAAATGGCACTTTGGGACTGTGAAAGTGACATTTTGGCCCTGTTGTCCCAAACTGCCCCAGCACTTCCCACATTGCTCAAAGTGGCTAGCTTTCATCCCAACACAGTTTATAGGGCCATACGGTACATAGTTTTCAAGTTACAGACTAAGCTAAGCAAAAGTGAACCAGGCCTTTTTACTGTGAAAATGGCACTTTGGGACTGTGAAAGTGACATTTTGGCCCTGTTGTCCCAAACTGCCCCAGCACTTCCCACATTGCTCAAAGTGGCTAGCTTTCATCCCAACACAGTTTATAGGGCCATACGGTACATAGTTTTCAAGTTACAGACTAAGCTAAGCAAAAGTGAACCAGGCCTTTTTACTGTGAAAATGGCACTTTGGGACTGTGAAAGTGACATTTTGGCCCTGTTGTCCCAAACTGCCCCAGCACTTCCCACATTGCTCAAAGTGGCTAGCTTTCATCCCAACACAGTTTATAGGGCCATACGGTACATAGTTTTCAAGTTACAGACTAAGCTAAGCAAAAGTGAACCAGGCCTTTTTACTGTGAAAATGGCACTTTGGGACTGTGAAAGTGACATTTTGGCCCTGTTGTCCCAAACTGCCCCAGCACTTCCCACATTGCTCAAAGTGGCTAGCTTTCATCCCAACACAGTTTATAGGGCCATACGGTACATAGTTTTCAAGTTACAGACTAAGCTAAGCAAAAGTGAACCAGGCCTTTTTACTGTGAAAATGGCACTTTGGGACTGTGAAAGTGACATTTTGGCCCTGTTCGTTCCCTGTTGTCCCAAACTGCCCCAGCTCTTGCCACAATGCTCAAAGTGGCTAGCTTTCATCCCAACACAGTTTATAGGGCCATACGGTACATAGTTTTCAAGTTACAGACTAAGCTAAGCAAAAGTGAACCAGGCCTTTTTACTGTGAAAATGGCACTTTGGGACTGTGAAAGTGACATTTTGGCCCTGTTGTCCCAAACTGCCCCAGCACTTCCCACACTGCTCAAAGTGGCTAGCTTTCATCCCAACACAGTTTATAGGGCCATACGGTACATAGTTTTCAAGTTACAGACTAAGCTAAGCAAAAGTGAACCAGGCCTTTTTACTGTGAAAATGGCACTTTGGGACTGTGAAAGTGACATTTTGGCCCTGTTGTCCCAAACTGCCCCAGCACTTCCCACATTGCTCAAAGTGGCTAGCTTTCATCCCAACACAGTTTATAGGGCCATACGGTACATAGTTTTCAAGTTACAGACTAAGCTAAGCAAAAGTGAACCAGGCCTTTTTACTGTGAAAATGGCACTTTGGGACTGTGAAAGTGACATTTTGGCCCTGTTGTCCCAAACTGCCCCAGCACTTCCCACATTGCTCAAAGTGGCTAGCTTTCATCCCAACACAGTTTATAGGGCCATACGGTACATAGTTTTCAAGTTACAGACTAAGCTAAGCAAAATGAATCTTTTTTTTTTACTGTGAAAACGGCACTTTGGGACTGTGAAAGTGACATTTTGGCCCTGTTGTCCCAAACTGCCCCAGCACTTCCCACATTGCTCAAAGTGGCTAGCTTTCATCCCAACACAGTTTATAGGGCCATACGGTACATAGTTTTCAAGTTACAGACTAAGCTAAGCAAAAGTGAACCAGGCCTTTTTACTGTGAAAATGGCACTTTGGGACTGTGAAAGTGACATTTTGGCCCTGTTGTCCCAAACTGCCCCAGCACTTCCCACATTGCTCAAAGTGGCTAGCTTTCATCCCAACACAGTTTATAGGGCCATACGGTACATAGTTTTCAAGTTACAGACTAAGCTAAGCAAAAGTGAACCAGGCCTTTTTACTGTGAAAATGGCACTTTGGGACTGTGAAAGTGACATTTTGGCCCTGTTGTCCCAAACTGCCCCAGCACTTCCCACATTGCTCAAAGTGGCTAGCTTTCATCCCAACACAGTTTATAGGGCCATACGGTACATAGTTTTCAAGTTACAGACTAAGCTAAGCAAAAGTGAACCAGGCCTTTTTACTGTGAAAATGGCACTTTGGGACTGTGAAAGTGACATTTTGGCCCTGTTCGTTCCCTGTTGTCCCAAACTGCCCCAGCTCTTGCCACAATGCTCAAAGTGGCTAGCTTTCATCCCAACACAGTTTATAGGGCCATACGGTACATAGTTTTCAAGTTACAGACTAAGCTAAGCAAAAGTGAACCAGGCCTTTTTACTGTGAAAATGGCACTTTGGGACTGTGAAAGTGACATTTTGGCCCTGTTGTCCCAAACTGCCCCAGCACTTCCCACACTGCTCAAAGTGGCTAGCTTTCATCCCAACACAGTTTATAGGGCCATACGGTACATAGTTTTCAAGTTACAGACTAAGCTAAGCAAAAGTGAACCAGGCCTTTTTACTGTGAAAATGGCACTTTGGGACTGTGAAAGTGACATTTTGGCCCTGTTGTCCCAAACTGCCCCAGCACTTCCCACATTGCTCAAAGTGGCTAGCTTTCATCCCAACACAGTTTATAGGGCCATACGGTACATAGTTTTCAAGTTACAGACTAAGCTAAGCAAAAGTGAACCAGGCCTTTTTACTGTGAAAATGGCACTTTGGGACTGTGAAAGTGACATTTTGGCCCTGTTGTCCCAAACTGCCCCAGCACTTCCCACATTGCTCAAAGTGGCTAGCTTTCATCCCAACACAGTTTATAGGGCCATACGGTACATAGTTTTCAAGTTACAGACTAAGCTAAGCAAAATGAATCTTTTTTTTTTACTGTGAAAACGGCACTTTGGGACTGTGAAAGTGACATTTTGGCCCTGTTGTCCCAAACTGCCCCAGCACTTCCCACATTGCTCAAAGTGGCTAGCTTTCATCCCAACACAGTTTATAGGGCCATACGGTACATAGTTTTCAAGTTACAGACTAAGCTAAGCAAAAGTGAACCAGGCCTTTTTACTGTGAAAATGGCACTTTGGGACTGTGAAAGTGACATTTTGGCCCTGTTGTCCCAAACTGCCCCAGCACTTCCCACATTGCTCAAAGTGGCTAGCTTTCATCCCAACACAGTTTATAGGGCCATACGGTACATAGTTTTCAAGTTACAGACTAAGCTAAGCAAAAGTGAACCAGGCCTTTTTACTGTGAAAATGGCACTTTGGGACTGTGAAAGTGACATTTTGGCCCTGTTGTCCCAAACTGCCCCAGCACTTCCCACATTGCTCAAAGTGGCTAGCTTTCATCCCAACACAGTTTATAGGGCCATACGGTACATAGTTTTCAAGTTACAGACTAAGCTAAGCAAAAGTGAACCAGGCCTTTTTACTGTGAAAATGGCACTTTGGGACTGTGAAAGTGACATTTTGGCCCTGTTGTCCCAAACTGCCCCAGCACTTCCCACATTGCTCAAAGTGGCTAGCTTTCATCCCAACACAGTTTATAGGGCCATACGGTACATAGTTTTCAAGTTACAGACTAAGCTAAGCAAAAGTGAACCAGGCCTTTTTACTGTGAAAATGGCACTTTGGGACTGTGAAAGTGACATTTTGGCCCTGTTCGTTCCCTGTTGTCCCAAACTGCCCCAGCTCTTGCCACAATGCTCAAAGTGGCTAGCTTTCATCCCAACACAGTTTATAGGGCCATACGGTACATAGTTTTCAAGTTACAGACTAAGCTAAGCAAAAGTGAACCAGGCCTTTTTACTGTGAAAATGGCACTTTGGGACTGTGAAAGTGACATTTTGGCCCTGTTGTCCCAAACTGCCCCAGCACTTCCCACATTGCTCAAAGTGGCTAGCTTTCATCCCAACACAGTTTATAGGGCCATACGGTACATAGTTTTCAAGTTACAGACTAAGCTAAGCAAAAGTGAACCAGGCCTTTTTACTGTGAAAATGGCACTTTGGGACTGTGAAAGTGACATTTTGGCCCTGTTGTCCCAAACTGCCCCAGCACTTCCCACATTGCTCAAAGTGGCTAGCTTTCATCCCAACACAGTTTATAGGGCCATACGGTACATAGTTTTCAAGTTACAGACAAAGCTAAGCAAAATGAATCTTTTTTTTTTTACTGTGAAAACGGCACTTTGGGACTGTGAAAGTGACATTTTGGCCCTGTTGTCCCAAACTGCCCCAGCACTTCCCACATTGCTCAAAGTGGCTAGCTTTCATCCCAACACAGTTTATAGGGCCATACGGTACATAGTTTTCAAGTTACAGACTAAGCTAAGCAAAATGAATCTGTTTTTTTTTACTGTGAAAATGGCACTTTGGGACTGTGAAAGTGACATTTTGGCCCTGTTGTCCCAAACTGCCCCAGCACTTCCCACATTGCTCAAAGTGGCTAGCTTTCATCCCAACACAGTTTATAGGGCCATACGGTACATAGTTTTCAAGTTACAGACTAAGCTAAGCAAAAGTGAACCAGGCCTTTTTACTGTGAAAATGGCACTTTGGGACTGTGAAAGTGACATTTTGGCCCTGTTGTCCCAAACTGCCCCAGCACTTCCCACATTGCTCAAAGTGGCTAGCTTTCATCCCAACACAGTTTATAGGGCCATACGGTACATAGTTTTCAAGTTACAGACTAAGCTAAGCAAAATGAATCTGTTTTTTTTTACTGTGAAAATGGCACTTTGGGACTGTGAAAGTGACATTTTGGCCCTGTTGTCCCAAACTGCCCCAGCACTTCCCACATTGCTCAAAGTGGCTAGCTTTCATCCCAACACAGTTTATAGGGCCATACGGTACATAGTTTTCAAGTTACAGACTAAGCTAAGCAAAAGTGAACCAGGCCTTTTTACTGTGAAAATGGCACTTTGGGACTGTGAAAGTGACATTTTGGCCCTGTTGTCCCAAACTGCCCCAGCACTTCCCACATTGCTCAAAGTGGCTAGCTTTCATCCCAACACAGTTTATAGGGCCATACGGTACATAGTTTTCAAGTTACAGACTAAGCTAAGCAAAAGTGAACCAGGCCTTTTTACTGTGAAAATGGCACTTTGGGACTGTGAAAGTGACATTTTGGCCCTGTTGTCCCAAACTGCCCCAGCACTTCCCACATTGCTCAAAGTGGCTAGCTTTCATCCCAACACAGTTTATAGGGCCATACGGTACATAGTTTTCAAGTTACAGACTAAGCTAAGCAAAATTGAACCAGGCCTTTTTACTGTGAAAATGGCACTTTGGGACTGTGAAAGTGACATTTTGGCCCTGTTGTCCCAAACTGCCCCAGCACTTCCCACATTGCTCAAAGTGGCTAGCTTTCATCCCAACACAGTTTATAGGGCCATACGGTACATAGTTTTCAAGTTACAGACTAAGCTAAGCAAAATGAATCTTTTTTTTTTACTGTGAAAACGGCACTTTGGGACTGTGAAAGTGACATTTTGGCCCTGTTGTCCCAAACTGCCCCAGCACTTCCCACATTGCTCAAAGTGGCTAGCTTTCATCCCAACACAGTTTATAGGGCCATACGGTACATAGTTTTCAAGTTACAGACTAAGCTAAGCAAAAGTGAACCAGGCCTTTTTACTGTGAAAATGGCACTTTGGGACTGTGAAAGTGACATTTTGGCCCTGTTGTCCCAAACTGCCCCAGCACTTCCCACATTGCTCAAAGTGGCTAGCTTTCATCCCAACACAGTTTATAGGGCCATACGGTACATAGTTTTCAAGTTACAGACTAAGCTAAGCAAAAGTGAACCAGGCCTTTTTACTGTGAAAATGGCACTTTGGGACTGTGAAAGTGACATTTTGGCCCTGTTGTCCCAAACTGCCCCAGCACTTCCCACATTGCTCAAAGTGGCTAGCTTTCATCCCAACACAGTTTATAGGGCCATACGGTACATAGTTTTCAAGTTACAGACTAAGCTAAGCAAAAGTGAACCAGGCCTTTTTACTGTGAAAATGGCACTTTGGGACTGTGAAAGTGACATTTTGGCCCTGTTCGTTCCCTGTTGTCCCAAACTGCCCCAGCTCTTGCCACAATGCTCAAAGTGGCTAGCTTTCATCCCAACACAGTTTATAGGGCCATACGGTACATAGTTTTCAAGTTACAGACTAAGCTAAGCAAAAGTGAACCAGGCCTTTTTACTGTGAAAATGGCACTTTGGGACTGTGAAAGTGACATTTTGGCCTTGTTGTCCCAAACTGCCCCAGCACTTCCCACACTGCTCAAAGTGGCTAGCTTTCATCCCAACACAGTTTATAGGGCCATACGGTACATAGTTTTCAAGTTACAGACTAAGCTAAGCAAAAGTGAACCAGGCCTTTTTACTGTGAAAATGGCACTTTGGGACTGTGAAAGTGACATTTTGGCCCTGTTGTCCCAAACTGCCCCAGCACTTCCCACATTGCTCAAAGTGGCTAGCTTTCATCCCAACACAGTTTATAGGGCCATACGGTACATAGTTTTCAAGTTACAGACTAAGCTAAGCAAAAGTGAACCAGGCCTTTTTACTGTGAAAATGGCACTTTGGGACTGTGAAAGTGACATTTTGGCCCTGTTGTCCCAAACTGCCCCAGCACTTCCCACATTGCTCAAAGTGGCTAGCTTTCATCCCAACACAGTTTATAGGGCCATACGGTACATAGTTTTCAAGTTACAGACTAAGCTAAGCAAAAGTGAACCAGGCCTTTTTACTGTGAAAATGGCACTTTGGGACTGTGAAAGTGACATTTTGGCCCTGTTGTCCCAAACTGCCCCAGCACTTCCCACATTGCTCAAAGTGGCTAGCTTTCATCCCAACACAGTTTATAGGGCCATACGGTACATAGTTTTCAAGTTACAGACTAAGCTAAGCAAAATGAATCTTTTTTTTTTACTGTGAAAACGGCACTTTGGGACTGTGAAAGTGACATTTTGGCCCTGTTGTCCCAAACTGCCCCAGCACTTCCCACATTGCTCAAAGTGGCTAGCTTTCATCCCAACACAGTTTATAGGGCCATACGGTACATAGTTTTCAAGTTACAGACTAAGCTAAGCAAAAGTGAACCAGGCCTTTTTACTGTGAAAATGGCACTTTGGGACTGTGAAAGTGACATTTTGGCCCTGTTGTCCCAAACTGCCCCAGCACTTCCCACATTGCTCAAAGTGGCTAGCTTTCATCCCAACACAGTTTATAGGGCCATACGGTACATAGTTTTCAAGTTACAGACTAAGCTAAGCAAAAGTGAACCAGGCCTTTTTACTGTGAAAATGGCACTTTGGGACTGTGAAAGTGACATTTTGGCCCTGTTGTCCCAAACTGCCCCAGCACTTCCCACATTGCTCAAAGTGGCTAGCTTTCATCCCAACACAGTTTATAGGGCCATACGGTACATAGTTTTCAAGTTACAGACTAAGCTAAGCAAAAGTGAACCAGGCCTTTTTACTGTGAAAATGGCACTTTGGGACTGTGAAAGTGACATTTTGGCCCTGTTGTCCCAAACTGCCCCAGCACTTCCCACATTGCTCAAAGTGGCTAGCTTTCATCCCAACACAGTTTATAGGGCCATACGGTACATAGTTTTCAAGTTACAGACTAAGCTAAGCAAAAGTGAACCAGGCCTTTTTACTGTGAAAATGGCACTTTGGGACTGTGAAAGTGACATTTTGGCCCTGTTCGTTCCCTGTTGTCCCAAACTGCCCCAGCTCTTGCCACAATGCTCAAAGTGGCTAGCTTTCATCCCAACACAGTTTATAGGGCCATACGGTACATAGTTTTCAAGTTACAGACTAAGCTAAGCAAAAGTGAACCAGGCCTTTTTACTGTGAAAATGGCACTTTGGGACTGTGAAAGTGACATTTTGGCCCTGTTGTCCCAAACTGCCCCAGCACTTCCCACACTGCTCAAAGTGGCTAGCTTTCATCCCAACACAGTTTATAGGGCCATACGGTACATAGTTTTCAAGTTACAGACTAAGCTAAGCAAAAGTGAACCAGGCCTTTTTACTGTGAAAATGGCACTTTGGGACTGTGAAAGTGACATTTTGGCCCTGTTGTCCCAAACTGCCCCAGCACTTCCCACATTGCTCAAAGTGGCTAGCTTTCATCCCAACACAGTTTATAGGGCCATACGGTACATAGTTTTCAAGTTACAGACTAAGCTAAGCAAAAGTGAACCAGGCCTTTTTACTGTGAAAATGGCACTTTGGGACTGTGAAAGTGACATTTTGGCCCTGTTGTCCCAAACTGCCCCAGCACTTCCCACATTGCTCAAAGTGGCTAGCTTTCATCCCAACACAGTTTATAGGGCCATACGGTACATAGTTTTCAAGTTACAGACTAAGCTAAGCAAAATGAATCTTTTTTTTTTTACTGTGAAAACGGCACTTTGGGACTGTGAAAGTGACATTTTGGCCCTGTTGTCCCAAACTGCCCCAGCACTTCCCACATTGCTCAAAGTGGCTAGCTTTCATCCCAACACAGTTTATAGGGCCATACGGTACATAGTTTTCAAGTTACAGACTAAGCTAAGCAAAAGTGAACCAGGCCTTTTTACTGTGAAAATGGCACTTTGGGACTGTGAAAGTGACATTTTGGCCCTGTTGTCCCAAACTGCCCCAGCACTTCCCACACTGCTCAAAGTGGCTAGCTTTCATCCCAACACAGTTTATAGGGCCATACGGTACATAGTTTTCAAGTTACAGACTAAGCTAAGCAAAAGTGAACCAGGCCTTTTTACTGTGAAAATGGCACTTTGGGACTGTGAAAGTGACATTTTGGCCCTGTTGTCCCAAACTGCCCCAGCACTTCCCACATTGCTCAAAGTGGCTAGCTTTCATCCCAACACAGTTTATAGGGCCATACGGTACATAGTTTTCAAGTTACAGACTAAGCTAAGCAAAATGAATCTTTTTTTTTTACTGTGAAAACGGCACTTTGGGACTGTGAAAGTGACATTTTGGCCCTGTTGTCCCAAACTGCCCCAGCACTTCCCACATTGCTCAAAGTGGCTAGCTTTCATCCCAACACAGTTTATAGGGCCATACGGTACATAGTTTTCAAGTTACAGACTAAGCTAAGCAAAAGTGAACCAGGCCTTTTTACTGTGAAAATGGCACTTTGGGACTGTGAAAGTGACATTTTGGCCCTGTTGTCCCAAACTGCCCCAGCACTTCCCACATTGCTCAAAGTGGCTAGCTTTCATCCCAACACAGTTTATAGGGCCATACGGTACATAGTTTTCAAGTTACAGACTAAGCTAAGCAAAAGTGAACCAGGCCTTTTTACTGTGAAAATGGCACTTTGGGACTGTGAAAGTGACATTTTGGCCCTGTTGTCCCAAACTGTCCCAGCACTTCCCACATTGCTCAAAGTGGCTAGCTTTCATCCCAACACAGTTTATAGGGCCATACGGTACATAGTTTTCAAGTTACAGACTAAGCTAAGCAAAAGTGAACCAGGCCTTTTTACTGTGAAAATGGCACTTTGGGACTGTGAAAGTGACATTTTGGCCCTGTTGTCCCAAACTGCCCCAGCACTTCCCACATTGCTCAAAGTGGCTAGCTTTCATCCCAACACAGTTTATAGGGCCATACGGTACATAGTTTTCAAGTTACAGACTAAGCTAAGCAAAAGTGAACCAGGCCTTTTTACTGTGAAAATGGCACTTTGGGACTGTGAAAGTGACATTTTGGCCCTGTTGTCCCAAACTGCCCCAGCACTTCCCACATTGCTCAAAGTGGCTAGCTTTCATCCCAACACAGTTTATAGGGCCATACGGTACATAGTTTTCAAGTTACAGACTAAGCTAAGCAAAAGTGAACCAGGCCTTTTTACTGTGAAAATGGCACTTTGGGACTGTGAAAGTGACATTTTGGCCCTGTTCGTTCCCTGTTGTCCCAAACTGCCCCAGCTCTTGCCACAATGCTCAAAGTGGCTAGCTTTCATCCCAACACAGTTTATAGGGCCATACGGTACATAGTTTTCAAGTTACAGACTAAGCTAAGCAAAAGTGAACCAGGCCTTTTTACTGTGAAAATGGCACTTTGGGACTGTGAAAGTGACATTTTGGCCCTGTTGTCCCAAACTGCCCCAGCACTTCCCACACTGCTCAAAGTGGCTAGCTTTCATCCCAACACAGTTTATAGGGCCATACGGTACATAGTTTTCAAGTTACAGACTAAGCTAAGCAAAAGTGAACCAGGCCTTTTTACTGTGAAAATGGCACTTTGGGACTGTGAAAGTGACATTTTGGCCCTGTTGTCCCAAACTGCCCCAGCACTTCCCACATTGCTCAAAGTGGCTAGCTTTCATCCCAACACAGTTTATAGGGCCATACGGTACATAGTTTTCAAGTTACAGACTAAGCTAAGCAAAAGTGAACCAGGCCTTTTTACTGTGAAAATGGCACTTTGGGACTGTGAAAGTGACATTTTGGCCCTGTTGTCCCAAACTGCCCCAGCACT
>NW_027665593.1:0-40780 GCF_963924005.1 Protomyctophum bolini
TATGCCGTACGATATGGGCTATAGCCCATGGTCCAAAATGATGAGAAACGAGGCTAACTTTTTTTTCAAAATTTCAAAAAACATGGGCTATAACCTTTCGTTTTTGTCATTTCGTCATTTTTTCAAATCTTCAAAAATGATGAAAAACGGCGCGCTATAGTATGCCGTACGATATGGGCTATAGCCCATGGTCCAAAATGATGAGAAACGAGGCTAACTTTTTTTTTCAAAATTTCAAAAACATGGGCTATAACCTTTCGTTTTTGTCATTTCGTATTTTTTTCAAATCTTTAAAAATGATGAAAAACGGCGCGCTATAGAATGCCGCACGATATGGGCTATAGCCCATGGTCCAAAATGATGAGAAACGAGGCTAACTTTTTTTTTCAAAATTTCAAAAAACATGGGCTATAACCTTTCGTTTTTGTCATTTTGTCATTTTTTTCAAATCTTCAAAAATGATGAAAAACGGCGCGCTATAGTATGCCGTACGATATGGGCTATAGCCCATGGTCCAAAATGATGAGAAACGAGGCTAACTTTTTTTTTCAAAATTTCAAAAAACATGGGCTATAACCTTTCGTTTTTGTCATTTCGTCATTTTTTTCAAATCTTCAAAAATGATGAAAAACGGCGCGCTATAGTATACCGTACGATATGGGCTATAGCCCATGGTCCAAAATGATGAGAAACGAGGCTAACTTTTTTTTTCAAAATTTCAAAAAACATGGGCTATAACCTTTCGTTTTTGTCATTTCGTCATTTTTTTCAAATCTTCAAAAATGATGAAAAACGGCGCGCTATAGTATGCCGTACGATATGGGCTATAGCCCATGGTCCAAAATGATGAGAAACGAGGCAAATTTTGTTTTTCAAAATTTCAAAAAACATGGGATATAACCTTTCGTTTTTGTCATTTCGTCATTTTTTTCAAATCTTCAAAAATGATGAAAAACGGCGCGCTATAGTATGCCGTACGATATGGGCTATAGCCCATGGTCCAAAATGATGAGAAACGAGGCTAACTTTTTTTTTCAAAATTTCAAAAAACATGGGCTATAACCTTTCGTTTTTGTCATTTCGTAATTTTTTTCAAATCTTTAAAAATGATGAAAAACGGCGCACTATAGAATGCCGTACGATATGGGCTATAGCCCATGGTCCAAAATGATGAGAAACGAGGCTAACTTTTTTTTTCAAAATTTCAAAAAACATGGGCTATAACCTTTCGTTTTTGTCATTTTGTCATTTTTTTCAAATCTTCAAAAATGATGAAAAACGGCGCGCTATAGTATGCCGTACGATATGGGCTATAGCCCATGGTCCAAAATGATGAGAAACGAGGCTAACTTTTTTTTTCAAAATTTCAAAAAACATGGGCTATAACCTTTCGTTTTTGTCATTTCGTCATTTTTTTCAAATCTTCAAAAATGATGAAAAACGGCGCGCTATAGTATGCCGTACGATATGGGCTATAGCCCATGGTCCAAAATGATGAGAAACGAGGCTAACTTTTTTTTTCAAAATTTCAAAAAACATGGGCTATAACCTTTCGTTTTTGTCATTTCGTCATTTTTTTCAAATCTTCAAAAATGATGAAAAACGGCGCGCTATAGTATGCCGTACGATATGGGCTATAGCCCATGGTCCAAAATGATGAGAAACGAGGCAAACTTTTTTTTTCAAAATTTCAAAAAACATGGGCTATAACCTTTCGTTTTTGTCATTTCGTCATTTTTTTCAAATCTTAAAAAATGATGAAAAACGGCGCGCTATAGTATGCCGTACGATATGGGCTATAGCCCATGGTCCAAAATGATGAGAAACGAGGCTAACTTTTTTTTTCAAAATTTCAAAAAACATGGGCTATAACCTTTCGTTTTTGTCATTTTGTCATTTTTTTCAAATCTTCAAAAATGATGAAAAACGGCGCGCTATAGTATGCCGTACGATATGGGCTATAGCCCATGGTCCAAAATGATGAGAAACGAGGCTAACTTTTTTTTTCAAAATTTCAAAAAACATGGGCTATAACCTTTCGTTTTTGTCATTTCGTCATTTTTTTCAAATCTTCAAAAATGATGAAAAACGGCGCGCTATAGTATGCCGTACGATATGGGCTATAGCCCATGGTCCAAAATGATGAGAAACGAGGCTAACTTTTTTTTTCAAAATTTCAAAAAACATGGGCTATAACCTTTCGTTTTTGTCATTTCGTCATTTTTTTCAAATCTTCAAAAATTTTGAAAAACGGCGCGCTATAGTATGCCGTACGATATGGGCTATAGCCCATGGTCCAAAATGATGAGAAACGAGGCTAACTTTTTTTTTCAAAATTTCAAAAAACATGGGCTATAACCTTTCGTTTTTGTCATTTCGTATTTTTTTCAAATCTTTAAAAATGATGAAAAACGGCGCGCTATAGAATGCCGCACGATATGGGCTATAGCCCATGGTCCAAAATGATGAGAAACGAGGCTAACTTTTTTTTTCAAAATTTCAAAAAACATGGGCTATAACCTTTCGTTTTTGTCATTTTGTCATTTTTTTCAAATCTTCAAAAATGATGAAAAACGGCGCGCTATAGTATGCCGTACGATATGGGCTATAGCCCATGGTCCAAAATGATGAGAAACGAGGCTAACTTTTTTTTCCAAAATTTCAAAAAACATGGGCTATAACCTTTCGTTTTTGTCATTTCGTCATTTTTTTCAAATCTTCAAAAATGATGAAAAACGGCGCGCTATAGTATGCCGTACGATATGGGCTATAGCCCATGGTCCAAAATGATGAGAAACGAGGCTAACTTTTTTTTTCAAAATTTCAAAAAACATGGGCTATAACCTTTCGTTTTTGTCATTTCGTCATTTTTTTCAAATCTTCAAAAATGATGAAAAACGGCGCGCTATAGTATGCCGTACGATATGGGCTATAGCCCATGGTCCAAAATGATGAGAAACGAGGCTAACTTTTTTTTTCAAAATTTCAAAAAACATGGGCTATAACCTTTCGTTTTTGTCATTTCGTCATTTTTTTCAAATCTTCAAAAATGATGAAAAACGGCGCGCTATAGTATGCCGTACGATATGGGCTATAGCCCATGGTCCAAAATGATGAGAAACGAGGCTAACTTTTTTTTTCAAAATTTCAAAAAACATGGGCTATAACCTTTCGTTTTTGTCATTTCATATTTTTTTCAAATCTTTAAAAATGATGAAAAACGGCGCGCTATAGAATGCCGCACGATATGGGCTATAGCCCATGGTCCAAAATGATGAGAAACGAGGCTAACTTTTTTTTTCAAAATTTCAAAAAACATGGGCTATAACCTTTCGTTTTTGTCATTTTATCATTTTTTTCAAATCTTCAAAAATGATGAAAAACGGCGCGCTATAGTATGCCGTACGATATGGGCTATAGCCCATGGTCCAAAATGATGAGAAACGAGGCTAACTTTTTTTTTCAAAATTTCAAAAAACATGGGCTATAACCTTTCGTTTTTGTCATTTCGTCATTTTTTTCAAATCTTCAAAAATGATGAAAAACGGCGCGCTATAGTATGCCGTACGATATGGGCTATAGCCCATGGTCCAAAATGATGAGAAACGAGGCTAACTTTTTTTTTCAAAATTTCAAAAAACATGGGCTATAACCTTTCGTTTTTGTCATTTCGTCATTTTTTTCAAATCTTCAAAAATTTTGAAAAACGGCGCGCTATAGTATGCCGTACGATATGGGCTATAGCCCATGGTCCAAAATGATGAGAAACGAGGCTAACTTTTTTTTTCAAAATTTCAAAAAACATGGGCTATAACCTTTCGTTTTTGTCATTTCGTATTTTTTCAAATCTTTAAAAATGATGAAAAACGGCGCGCTATAGAATGCCGCACGATATGGGCTATAGCCCATGGTCCAAAATGATGAGAAACGAGGCTAACTTTTTTTTTCAAAATTTCAAAAAACATGGGCTATAACCTTTCGTTTTTGTCATTTTGTCATTTTTTTCAAATCTTCAAAAATGATGAAAAACGGCGCGCTATAGTATGCCGTACGATATGGGCTATAGCCCATGGTCCAAAATGATGAGAAACGAGGCTAACTTTTTTTTCCAAAATTTCAAAAAACATGGGCTATAACCTTTCGTTTTTGTCATTTCGTCATTTTTTTCAAATCTTCAAAAATGATGAAAAACGGCGCGCTATAGTATGCCGTACGATATGGGCTATAGCCCATGGTCCAAAATGATGAGAAACGAGGCTAACTTTTTTTTTCAAAATTAAAAAAAACATGGGCTATAACCTTTCGTTTTTGTCATTTCGTCATTTTTTTCAAATCTTCAAAAATGATGAAAAACGGCGCGCTATAGTATGCCGTACGATATGGGCTATAGCCCATGGTCCAAAATGATGAGAAACGAGGCTAACTTTTTTTTTCAAAATTTCAAAAAACATGGGCTATAACCTTTCGTTTTTGTCATTTCGTCATTTTTTTCAAATCTTCAAAAATGATGAAAAACGGCGCGCTATAGTATGCCGTACGATATGGGCTATAGCCCATGGTCCAAAATGATGAGAAACGAGGCTAACTTTTTTTTTCAAAATTTCAAAAAACATGGGCTATAACCTTTCGTTTTTGTCATTTCGTCATTTTTTTCAAATCTTCAAAAATGATGAAAAACGGCGCGCTATAGTATGCCGTACGATATGGGCTATAGCCCATGGTCCAAAATGATGAGAAACGAGGCTAACTTTTTTTTTCAAAATTTCAAAAAACATGGGCTATAACCTTTCGTTTTTGTCATTTCATATTTTTTTCAAATCTTTAAAAATGATGAAAAACGGCGCGCTATAGAATGCCGCACGATATGGGCTATAGCCCATGGTCCAAAATGATGAGAAACGAGGCTAACTTTTTTTTTCAAAATTTCAAAAAACATGGGTTATAACCTTTCGTTTTTGTCATTTTATCATTTTTTTCAAATCTTCAAAAATGATGAAAAACGGCGCGCTATAGTATGCCGTACGATATGGGCTATAGCCCATGGTCCAAAATGATGAGAAACGAGGCTAACTTTTTTTTCAAAATTTCAAAAAACATGGGCTATAACCTTTCGTTTTTGTCATTTCGTCATTTTTTTCAAATCTTCAAAAATGATGAAAAACGGCGCGCTATAGTATGCCGTACGATATGGGCTATAGCCCATGGTCCAAAATGATGAGAAACGAGGCTAACTTTTTTTTTCAAAATTTCAAAAAACATGGGCTATAACCTTTCGTTTTTGTCATTTCGTCATTTTTTTCAAATCTTCAAAAATGATGAAAAACGGCGCGCTATAGTATGCCGTACGATATGGGCTATAGCCCATGGTCCAAAATGATGAGAAACGAGGCTAACTTTTTTTTTCAAAATTTCAAAAAACATGGGCTATAACCTTTCGTTTTTGTCATTTCGTCATTTTTTTCAAATCTTCAAAAATGATGAAAAACGGCGCGCTATAGTATGCCGTACGATATGGGCTATAGCCCATGGTCCAAAATGATGAGAAACGAGGCTAACTTTTTTTTTCAAAATTTCAAAAAACATGGGCTATAACCTTTCGTTTTTGTCATTTCGTAATTTTTTTCAAATCTTCAAAAATGATGAAAAACGGCGCGCTATAGTATGCCGTACGATATGGGCTATAGCCCATGGTCCAAAATGATGAGAAACGAGGCTAACTTTTTTTTTCAAAATTTCAAAAAACATGGGCTATAACCTTTCGTTTTTGTCATTTCGTATTTTTTTCAAATCTTTAAAAATGATGAAAAACGGCGCGCTATAGAATGCCGCACGATATGGGCTATAGCCCATGGTCCAAAATGATGAGAAACGAGGCTAACTTTTTTTTCAAAATTTCAAAAAACATGGGCTATAACCTTTCGTTTTTGTCATTTTGTCATTTTTTTCAAATCTTCAAAAATGATGAAAAACGGTGCGCTATAGTATGCCGTACGATATGGGCTATAGCCCATGGTCCAAAATGATGAGAAACGAGGCTAACTTTTTTTTCCAAAATTTCAAAAAACATGGGCTATAACCTTTCGTTTTTGTCATTTCGTCATTTTTTTCAAATCTTCAAAAATGATGAAAAACGGCGCGCTATAGTATGCCGTACGATATGGGCTATAGCCCATGGTCCAAAATGATGAGAAACGAGGCTAACTTTTTTTTTCAAAATTTAAAAAAACATGGGCTATAACCTTTCGTTTTTGTCATTTCGTCATTTTTTTCAAATCTTCAAAAATGATGAAAAACGGCGCGCTATAGTATGCCGTACGATATGGGCTATAGCCCATGGTCCAAAATGATGAGAAACGAGGCTAACTTTTTTTTTCAAAATTTCAAAAAACATGGGCTATAACCTTTCGTTTTTGTCATTTCGTCATTTTTTTCAAATCTTCAAAAATGATGAAAAACGGCGCGCTATAGTATGCCGTACGATATGGGCTATAGCCCATGGTCCAAAATGATGAGAAACGAGGCTAACTTTTTTTTTCAAAATTTCAAAAAACATGGGCTATAACCTTTCGTTTTTGTCATTTCGTCATTTTTTTCAAATCTTCAAAAATGATGAAAAACGGCGCGCTATAGTATGCCGTACGATATGGGCTATAGCCCATGGTCCAAAATGATGAGAAACGAGGCTAACTTTTTTTTTCAAAATTTCAAAAAACATGGGCTATAACCTTTCGTTTTTGTCATTTCATATTTTTTTCAAATCTTTAAAAATGATGAAAAACGGCGCGCTATAGAATGCCGCACGATATGGGCTATAGCCCATGGTCCAAAATGATGAGAAACGAGGCTAACTTTTTTTTTCAAAATTTCAAAAAACATGGGCTATAACCTTTCGTTTTTGTCATTTTGTCATTTTTTTCAAATCTTCAAAAATGATGAAAAACGGCGCGCTATAGTATGCCGTACGATATGGGCTATAGCCCATGGTCCAAAATGATGAGAAACGAGGCTAACTTTTTTTTCAAAATTTCAAAAAACATGGGCTATAACCTTTCGTTTTTGTCATTTCGTCATTTCTTTCAAATCTTCAAAAATGATGAAAAACGGCGCGCTATAGTATGCCGTACGATATGGGCTATAGCCCATGGTCCAAAATGATGAGAAACGAGGCTAACTTTTTTTTTCAAAATTTCAAAAAACATGGGCTATAACCTTTCGTTTTTGTCATTTCGTCATTTTTTTCAAATCTTCAAAAATGATGAAAAACGGCGCGCTATAGTATGCTGTACGATATAGGCTATAGCCCATGGTCCAAAATGATGAGAAACGAGGCTAACTTTTTTTTTCAAAATTTCAAAAAACATGGGCTATAACCTTTCGTTTTTGTCATTTCGTCATTTTTTTCAAATCTTCAAAAATGATGAAAAACGGCGCGCTATAGTATGCCGTACGATATGGGCTATAGCCCATGGTCCAAAATGATGAGAAACGAGGCTAACTTTTTTTTTCAAAATTTCAAAAAACATGGGCTATAACCTTTCGTTTTTGTCATTTCGTAATTTTTTTCAAATCTTTAAAAATGATGAAAAACGGCGCGCTATAGAATGCCGTACGATATGGGCTATAGCCCATGGTCCAAAATGATGAGAAACGAGGCTAACTTTTTTTTTCAAAATTTCAAAAAACATGGGCTATAACCTTTCGTTTTTGTCATTTTGTCATTTTTTTCAAATCTTCAAAAATGATGAAAAACGGCGCGCTATAGTATGCCGTACGATATGGGCTATAGCCCATGGTCCAAAATGATGAGAAACGAGGCTAACTTTTTTTTTCAAAATTTCAAAAAACATGGGCTATAACCTTTCGTTTTTGTCATTTCGTCATTTTTTTCAAATCTTCAAAAATGATGAAAAACGGCGCGCTATAGTATGCCGTACGATATGGGCTATAGCCCATGGTCCAAAATGATGAGAAACGAGGCTAACTTTTTTTTTCAAAATTTCAAAAAACATGGGCTATAACCTTTCGTTTTTGTCATTTCGTAATTTTTTTCAAATCTTTAAAAATGATGAAAAACGGCGCGCTATAGAATGCCGTACGATATGGGCTATAGCCCATGGTCCAAAATGATGAGAAACGGGGCTAACTTTTTTTTTCAAAATTTCAAAATTCAAAATTTCAAAAAACATGGGCTATAACCTTTCGTTTTTGTCATTTCGTCATTTTTTTCAAATCTTCAAAAATGATGAAAAACGGCGCGCTATAGTATGCCGTACGATATGGGCTTTAGCCCATGGTCCAAAATGATGAGAAACGAGGCTAACTTTTTTTTTCAAAATTTCAAAAAACATGGGCTATAACCTTTCGTTTTTGTCATTTCGTCATTTTTTTCAAATCTTCAAAAATGATGAAAAACGGCACGCTATAGTATGCCGTACGATATGGGCTATAGCCCATGGTCCAAAATGATGAGAAACGAGGCTAACTTTTTTTTTCAAAATTTCAAAAAACATGGGCTATAACCTTTCGTTTTTGTCATTTCGTCATTTTTTTCAAATCTTCAAAAATGATGAAAAACGGCGCGCTATAGTATGCCGTACGATATGGGCTAGAGCCCATGGTCCAAAATGATGAGAAACGAGGCTAACTTTTTTTTTCAAAATTTCAAAAACATGGGCTATAACCTTTCGTTTTTGTCATTTCGTAATTTTTTTCAAATCTTCAAAAATGATGAAAAACGGCGCGCTATAGTATGCCGTACGATATGGGCTATAGCCCATGGTCCAAAATGATGAGAAACGAGGCTAACTTTTTTTTTCAAAATTTCAAAAAACATGGGCTATAACCCATCGTTTTTGTCATTTCGTAATTTTTTTCAAATCTTCAAAAATGATGAAAAACGGCGCGCTATAGTATGCCGTACGATATGGGCTATAGCCCATGGTCCAAAATGATGAGAAACGAGGCTAACTTTTTTTTTCAAAATTTCAAAAAACATGGGCTATAACCTTTCGTTTTTGTCATTTCGTATTTTTTTTCAAATCTTTAAAAATGATGAAAAACGGCGCGCTATAGAATGCCGTACGATATGGGCTATAGCCCATGGTCCAAAATGATGAGAAACGAGGCTAACTTTTTTTTTCAAAATTTCAAAAAACATGGGCTATAACCTTTCGTTTTTGTCATTTTGTCATTTTTTTCAAATCTTCAAAAATGATGAAAAACGGCGCGCTATAGTATGCCGTACGATATGGGCTATAGCCCATGGTCCAAAATGATGAGAAACGAGGCTAACTTTTTTTTTCAAAATTTCAAAAAACATGGGCTATAACCCATCGTTTTTGTCATTTCGTAATTTTTTTCAAATCTTCAAAAATGATGAAAAACGGCGCGCTATAGTATGCCGTACGATATGGGCTATAGCCCATGGTCCAAAATGATGAGAAACGAGGCTAACTTTTTTTTTCAAAATTTCAAAAAACATGGGCTAACCTTTCGTTTTTGTCATTTCGTATTTTTTTTCAAATCTTTAAAAATGATGAAAAACGGCGCGCTATAGAATGCCGTACGATATGGGCTATAGCCCATGGTCCAAAATGATGAGAAACGAGGCTAACTTTTTTTTTCAAAATTTCAAAAAACATGGGCTATAACCTTTCGTTTTTGTCATTTTGTCATTTTTTTCAAATCTTCAAAAATGATGAAAAACGGCGCGCTATAGTATGCCGTACGATATGGGCTATAGCCCATGGTCCAAAATGATGAGAAACGAGGCTAACTTTTTTTTTCAAAATTTCAAAAAACATGGGCTATAACCTTTCGTTTTTGTCATTTCGTCATTTTTTTCAAATCTTCAAAAATGATGAAAAACGGCGCGCTATAGTATGCCGTACGATATGGGCTATAGCCCATGGTCCAAAATGATGAGAAACGAGGCTAACTTTTTTTTTCAAAATTTCAAAAAACATGGGCTATAACCTTTCGTTTTTGTCATTTCGTAATTTTTTCAAATCTTTAAAAATGACGAAAAACGGCGCGCTATAGAATGCCGTACGATATGGGCTATAGCCCATGGTCCAAAATGATGAGAAACGGGCTAACTTTTTTTTTCAAAATTTCAAAAAACATGGGCTATAACCTTTCGTTTTTGTCATTTTGTCATTTTTTTCAAATCTTCAAAAATGATGAAAAACGGCGCGCTATAGTATGCCGTACGATATGGGCTTTAGCCCAAGGTCCAAAATGATGAGAAACGAGGCTAACTTTTTTTTTCAAAATTTCAAAAAACATGGGCTATAACCTTTCGTTTTTGTCATTTCGTCATTTTTTTCAAATCTTCAAAAATGATGAAAAACGGCACGCTATAGTATGCCGTACGATATGGGCTATAGCCCATGGTCCAAAATGATGAGAAACGAGGCTAACTTTTTTTTTCAAATTTTCAAAAAACATGGGCTATAACCTTTCGTTTTTGTCATTTCGTCATTTTTTTCAAATCTTCAAAAATGATGAAAAACGGCGCGCTATAGTATGCCGTACGATATGGGCTAGAGCCCATGGTCCAAAATGATGAGAAACGAGGCTAACTTTTTTTTCCAAAATTTCAAAAACATGGGCTATAACCTTTCGTTTTTGTCATTTTGTCATTTTTTTCAAATCTTCAAAAATGATGAAAAACGGCGCGCTATAGTATGCCGTACGATATGGGCTATAGCCCATGGTCCAAAATGATGAGAAACGAGGCTAACTTTTTTTTTCAAAATTTTAAAAAACATGGGCTATAACCCATCGTTTTTGTCATTTCGTCATTTTTTTCAAATCTTCAAAAATGATGAAAAACGGCGCGCTATAGTATGCCGTACGATATGGGCTATAGCCCATGGTCCAAAATGATGAGAAACGAGGCTAACTTTTTTTTTCAAAATTTCAAAAAACATGGGCTATAACCCATCGTTTTTGTCATTTCGTCATTTTTTTCAAATCTTCAAAAATGATGAAAAACGGCGCGCTATAGTATGCCGTACGATATGGGCTATAGCCCATGGTCCAAAATGATGAGAAACGAGGCTAACTTTTTTTTTCAAAATTTCAAAAAACATGGGCTATAACCCATCGTTTTTGTCATTTCGTAATTTTTTTCAAATCTTTAAAAATGATGAAAAACGGCGCGCTATAGTATGCCGTACGATATGGGCTATAGCCCATGGTCCAAAATGATGAGAAACGAGGCTAACTTTTTTTTTCAAAATTTCAAAAAACATGGGCTATAACCTTTCGTTTTTGTCATTTCGTCATTTTTTTCAAATCTTCAAAAATGATGAAAAACGGCGCGCTATAGTATGCCGTACGATATGGGCTATAGCCCATGGTCCAAAATGATGAGAAACGAGGCTAACTTTTTTTTTCAAAATTTCAAAAAACATGGGCTATAACCTTTCGTTTTTGTCATTTCGTAATTTTTTCAAATCTTTAAAAATGACGAAAAACGGCGCGCTATAGAATGCCGTACGATATGGGCTATAGCCCATGGTCCAAAATGATGAGAAACGGGCTAACTTTTTTTTTCAAAATTTCAAAAAACATGGGCTATAACCTTTCGTTTTTGTCATTTTGTCATTTTTTTCAAATCTTCAAAAATGATGAAAAACGGCGCGCTATAGTATGCCGTACGATATGGGCTATAGCCCATGGTCCAAAATGATGAGAAACGAGGCTAACTTTTTTTTTCAAAATTTCAAAAAACATGGGCTATAACCTTTCGTTTTTGTCATTTCGTCATTTTTTTCAAATCTTCAAAAATGATGAAAAACGGCGCGCTATAGTATGCCGTACGATATGGGCTATAGCCCATGGTCCAAAATGATGAGAAACGAGGCTAACTTTTTTTTTCAAAATTTCAAAAAACATGGGCTATAACCTTTCGTTTTTGTCATTTCGTCATTTTTTTCAAATCTTCAAAAATGATGAAAAACGGCGCGCTATAGTATGCCGTACGATATGGGCTATAGCCCATGGTCCAAAATGATGAGAAACGAGGCTAACTTTTTTTTTCAAAATTTCAAAAAACATGGGCTATAACCTTTCGTTTTTGTCATTTCGTAATTTTTTCAAATCTTTAAAAATGACGAAAAACGGCGCGCTATAGAATGCCGTACGATATGGGCTATAGCCCATGGTCCAAAATGATGAGAAACGGGCTAACTTTTTTTTTCAAAATTTCAAAAAACATGGGCTATAACCTTTCGTTTTTGTCATTTTGTCATTTTTTTCAAATCTTCAAAAATGATGAAAAACGGCGCGCTATAGTATGCCGTACGATATGGGCTATAGCCCATGGTCCAAAATGATGAGAAACGAGGCTAACTTTTTTTTTCAAAATTTCAAAAAACATGGGCTATAACCTTTCGTTTTTGTCATTTCGTCATTTTTTTCAAATCTTCAAAAATGATGAAAAACGGCGCGCTATAGTATGCCGTACGATATGGGCTTTAGCCCAAGGTCCAAAATGATGAGAAACGAGGCTAACTTTTTTTTTCAAAATTTCAAAAAACATGGGCTATAACCTTTCGTTTTTGTCATTTCGTCATTTTTTTCAAATCTTCAAAAATGATGAAAAACGGCACGCTATAGTATGCCGTACGATATGGGCTATAGCCCATGGTCCAAAATGATGAGAAACGAGGCTAACTTTTTTTTTCAAATTTTCAAAAAACATGGGCTATAACCTTTCGTTTTTGTCATTTCGTCATTTTTTTCAAATCTTCAAAAATGATGAAAAACGGCGCGCTATAGTATGCCGTACGATATGGGCTATAGCCCATGGTCCAAAATGATGAGAAACGAGGCTAACTTTTTTTTTCAAAATTTCAAAAAACATGGGCTATAACCTTTCGTTTTTGTCATTTCGTAATTTTTTTCAAATCTTCAAAAATGATGAAAAACGGCGCGCTATAGTATGCCGTACGATATGGGCTTTAGCCCAAGGTCCAAAATGATGAGAAACGAGGCTAACTTTTTTTTTCAAAATTTCAAAAAACATGGGCTATAACCTTTCGTTTTTGTCATTTCGTCATTTTTTTCAAATCTTCAAAAATGATGAAAAACGGCACGCTATAGTATGCCGTACGATATGGGCTATAGCCCATGGTCCAAAATGATGAGAAACGAGGCTAACTTTTTTTTTCAAATTTTCAAAAAACATGGGCTATAACCTTTCGTTTTTGTCATTTCGTCATTTTTTTCAAATCTTCAAAAATGATGAAAAACGGCGCGCTATAGTATGCCGTACGATATGGGCTAGAGCCCATGGTCCAAAATGATGAGAAACGAGGCTAACTTTTTTTTCCAAAATTTCAAAAACATGGGCTATAACCTTTCGTTTTTGTCATTTTGTCATTTTTTTCAAATCTTCAAAAATGATGAAAAACGGCGCGCTATAGTATGCCGTACGATATGGGCTATAGCCCATGGTCCAAAATGATGAGAAACGAGGCTAACTTTTTTTTTCAAAATTTTAAAAAACATGGGCTATAACCTTTCGTTTTTGTCATTTCGTCATTTTTTTCAAATCTTCAAAAATGATGAAAAACGGCGCGCTATAGTATGCCGTACGATATGGGCTATAGCCCATGGTCCAAAATGATGAGAAACGAGGCTAACTTTTTTTTTTTTAATTTCAAAAAACATGGGCTATAACCTTTCGTTTTTGTCATTTCGTCATTTTTTTTAAATCTTCAAAAATGATGAAAAACGGCGCGCTATAGTATGCCGTTTGATATGGGCTATAGCCCATGGTCCAAAATGATGAGAAACGAGGCTAACTTTTTTTTTCAAAATTTCAAAAAACATGGGCTATAACCCATCGTTTTTGTCATTTCGTCATTTTTTTCAAATCTTCAAAAATGATGAAAAACGGCGCGCTATAGTATGCCGTACGATATGGGCTATAGCCCATGGTCCAAAATGATGAGAAACGAGGCTAACTTTTTTTTTCAAAATTTCAAAAAACATGGGCTATAACCCATCGTTTTTGTCATTTCGTAATTTTTTTCAAATCTTTAAAAATGATGAAAAACGGCGCGCTATAGTATGCCGTACGATATGGGCTATAGCCCATGGTCCAAAATGATGAGAAACGAGGCTAACTTTTTTTTTCAAAATTTCAAAAAACATGGGCTATAACCTTTCGTTTTTGTCATTTCGTCATTTTTTTCAAATCTTCAAAAATGATGAAAAACGGCGCGCTATAGTATGCCGTACGATATGGGCTATAGCCCATGGTCCAAAATGATGAGAAACGAGGCTAACTTTTTTTTTCAAAATTTCAAAAAACATGGGCTATAACCTTTCGTTTTTGTCATTTCGTCATTTTTTTCAAATCTTCAAAAATGATGAAAAACGGCGCGCTATAGTATGCCGTACGATATGGGCTATAGCCCATGGTCCAAAATGATGAGAAACGAGGCTAACTTTTTTTTTCAAAATTTCAAAAAACATGGGCTATAACCTTTCGTTTTTGTCATTTCGTCATTTTTTTCAAATCTTCAAAAATGATGAAAAACGGCGCGCTATAGTATGCCGTACGATATGGGCTATAGCCCATGGTCCAAAATGATGAGAAACGAGGCTAACTTTTTTTTTCAAAATTTCAAAAAACATGGGCTATAACCTTTCGTTTTTGTCATTTCGTAATTTTTTCAAATCTTTAAAAATGACGAAAAACGGCGCGCTATAGAATGCCGTACGATATGGGCTATAGCCCATGGTCCAAAATGATGAGAAACGGGCTAACTTTTTTTTTCAAAATTTCAAAAAACATGGGCTATAACCTTTCGTTTTTGTCATTTTGTCATTTTTTTCAAATCTTCAAAAATGATGAAAAACGGCGCGCTATAGTATGCCGTACGATATGGGCTATAGCCCATGGTCCAAAATGATGAGAAACGAGGCTAACTTTTTTTTTCAAAATTTCAAAAAACATGGGCTATAACCTTTCGTTTTTGTCATTTCGTCATTTTTTTCAAATCTTCAAAAATGATGAAAAACGGCGCGCTATAGTATGCCGTACGATATGGGCTATAGCCCATGGTCCAAAATGATGAGAAACGAGGCTAACTTTTTTTTTCAAAATTTCAAAAAACATGGGCTATAACCTTTCGTTTTTGTCATTTCGTCATTTTTTTCAAATCTTCAAAAATGATGAAAAACGGCGCGCTATAGTATGCCGTACGATATGGGCTATAGCCCATGGTCCAAAATGATGAGAAACGAGGCTAACTTTTTTTTTCAAAATTTCAAAAAACATGGGCTATAACCTTTCGTTTTTGTCATTTCGTCATTTTTTTCAAATCTTCAAAAATGATGAAAAACGGCGCGCTATAGTATGCCGTACGATATGGGCTTTAGCCCATGGTCCAAAATGATGAGAAACGAGGCTAACTTTTTTTTTCAAAATTTCAAAAAACATGGGCTATAACCTTTCGTTTTTGTCATTTCGTCATTTTTTTCAAATCTTCAAAAATTATGAAAAACGGCGCGCTATAGTATGCCGTACGATATGGGCTATAGCCCATGGTCCAAAATGATGAGAAACGAGGCTAACTTTTTTTTTCAAAATTTCAAAAAACATGGGCTATAACCTTTCGTTTTTGTCATTTCGTAATTTTTTCAAATCTTTAAAAATGACGAAAAACGGCGCGCTATAGAATGCCGTACGATATGGGCTATAGCCCATGGTCCAAAATGATGAGAAAAGGGCTAACTTTTTTTTTCAAAATTTCAAAAAACATGGGCTATAACCTTTCGTTTTTGTCATTTCGTAATTTTTTCAAATCTTTAAAAATGACGAAAAACGGCGCGCTATAGAATGCCGTACGATATGGGCTATAGCCCATGGTCCAAAATGATGAGAAACGGGCTAACTTTTTTTTTCAAAATTTCAAAAAACATGGGCTATAACCTTTCGTTTTTGTCATTTTGTCATTTTTTTCAAATCTTCAAAAATGATGAAAAACGGCGCGCTATAGTATGCCGTACGATATGGGCTATAGCCCATGGTCCAAAATGATGAGAAACGAGGCTAACTTTTTTTTTCAAAATTTCAAAAAACATGGGCTATAACCTTTCGTTTTTGTCATTTCGTCATTTTTTTCAAATCTTCAAAAATGATGAAAAACGGCGCGCTATAGTATGCCGTACGATATGGGCTATAGCCCATGGTCCAAAATGATGAGAAACGAGGCTAACTTTTTTTTTCAAAATTTCAAAAAACATGGGCTATAACCTTTCGTTTTTGTCATTTCGTCATTTTTTTCAAATCTTCAAAAATGATGAAAAACGGCGCGCTATAGTATGCCGTACGATATGGGCTATAGCCCATGGTCCAAAATGATGAGAAACGAGGCTAACTTTTTTTTTCAAAATTTCAAAAAACATGGGCTATAACCTTTCGTTTTTGTCATTTCGTCATTTTTTTCAAATCTTCAAAAATGATGAAAAACGGCGCGCTATAGTATGCCGTACGATATGGGCTATAGCCCATGGTCCAAAATGATGAGAAACGAGGCTAACTTTTTTTTTCAAAATTTCAAAAAACATGGGCTATAACCTTTCGTTTTTGTCATTTCGTAATTTTTTCAAATCTTTAAAAATGACGAAAAACGGCGCGCTATAGAATGCCGTACGATATGGGCTATAGCCCATGGTCCAAAATGATGAGAAACGGGCTAACTTTTTTTTTCAAAATTTCAAAAAACATGGGCTATAACCTTTCGTTTTTGTCATTTTGTCATTTTTTTCAAATCTTCAAAAATGATGAAAAACGGCGCGCTATAGTATGCCGTACGATATGGGCTATAGCCCATGGTCCAAAATGATGAGAAACGAGGCTAACTTTTTTTTTCAAAATTTCAAAAAACATGGGCTATAACCTTTCGTTTTTGTCATTTCGTCATTTTTTTCAAATCTTCAAAAATGATGAAAAACGGCGCGCTATAGTATGCCGTACGATATGGGCTATAGCCCATGGTCCAAAATGATGAGAAACGAGGCTAACTTTTTTTTTCAAAATTTCAAAAAACATGGGCTATAACCTTTCGTTTTTGTCATTTCGTCATTTTTTTCAAATCTTCAAAAATGATGAAAAACGGCGCGCTATAGTATGCCGTACGATATGGGCTATAGCCCATGGTCCAAAATGATGAGAAACGAGGCTAACTTTTTTTTTCAAAATTTCAAAAAACATGGGCTATAACCTTTCGTTTTTGTCATTTCGTAATTTTTTCAAATCTTTAAAAATGACGAAAAACGGCGCGCTATAGAATGCCGTACGATATGGGCTATAGCCCATGGTCCAAAATGATGAGAAACGGGCTAACTTTTTTTTTCAAAATTTCAAAAAACATGGGCTATAACCTTTCGTTTTTGTCATTTTGTCATTTTTTTCAAATCTTCAAAAATGATGAAAAACGGCGCGCTATAGTATGCCGTACGATATGGGCTATAGCCCATGGTCCAAAATGATGAGAAACGAGGCTAACTTTTTTTTTCAAAATTTCAAAAAACATGGGCTATAACCTTTCGTTTTTGTCATTTCGTCATTTTTTTCAAATCTTCAAAAATGATGAAAAACGGCGCGCTATAGTATGCCGTACGATATGGGCTATAGCCCATGGTCCAAAATGATGAGAAACGAGGCTAACTTTTTTTTTCAAAATTTCAAAAAACATGGGCTATAACCTTTCGTTTTTGTCATTTCGTCATTTTTTTCAAATCTTCAAAAATGATGAAAAACGGCGCGCTATAGTATGCCGTACGATATGGGCTATAGCCCATGGTCCAAAATGATGAGAAACGAGGCTAACTTTTTTTTTCAAAATTTCAAAAAACATGGGCTATAACCTTTCGTTTTTGTCATTTCGTCATTTTTTTCAAATCTTCAAAAATGATGAAAAACGGCGCGCTATAGTATGCCGTACGATATGGGCTTTAGCCCATGGTCCAAAATGATGAGAAACGAGGCTAACTTTTTTTTTCAAAATTTCAAAAAACATGGGCTATAACCTTTCGTTTTTGTCATTTCGTCATTTTTTTCAAATCTTCAAAAATTATGAAAAACGGCGCGCTATAGTATGCCGTACGATATGGGCTATAGCCCATGGTCCAAAATGATGAGAAACGAGGCTAACTTTTTTTTTCAAAATTTCAAAAAACATGGGCTATAACCTTTCGTTTTTGTCATTTCGTAATTTTTTCAAATCTTTAAAAATGACGAAAAACGGCGCGCTATAGAATGCCGTACGATATGGGCTATAGCCCATGGTCCAAAATGATGAGAAACGGGCTAACTTTTTTTTTCAAAATTTCAAAAAACATGGGCTATAACCTTTCGTTTTTGTCATTTTGTCATTTTTTTCAAATCTTCAAAAATGATGAAAAACGGCGCGCTATAGTATGCCGTACGATATGGGCTATAGCCCATGGTCCAAAATGATGAGAAACGAGGCTAACTTTTTTTTTCAAAATTTCAAAAAACATGGGCTATAACCTTTCGTTTTTGTCATTTCGTAATTTTTTCAAATCTTTAAAAATGACGAAAAACGGCGCGCTATAGAATGCCGTACGATATGGGCTATAGCCCATGGTCCAAAATGATGAGAAACGGGCTAACTTTTTTTTTCAAAATTTCAAAAAACATGGGCTATAACCTTTCGTTTTTGTCATTTTGTCATTTTTTTCAAATCTTCAAAAATGATGAAAAACGGCGCGCTATAGTATGCCGTACGATATGGGCTATAGCCCATGGTCCAAAATGATAAGAAACGAGGCTAACTTTTTTTTTCAAAATTTCAAAAAACATGGGCTATAACCTTTCGTTTTTGTCATTTCGTCATTTTTTTCAAATCTTCAAAAATGATGAAAAACGGCGCGCTATAGTATGCCGTACGATATGGGCTATAGCCCATGGTCCAAAATGATGAGAAACGAGGCTAACTTTTTTTTTCAAAATTTCAAAAAACATGGGCTATAACCTTTCGTTTTTGTCATTTCGTCATTTTTTTCAAATCTTCAAAAATGATGAAAAACGGCGCGCTATAGTATGCCGTACGATATGGGCTATAGCCCATGGTCCAAAATGATGAGAAACGAGGCTAACTTTTTTTTTCAAAATTTCAAAAAACATGGGCTATAACCTTTCGTTTTTGTCATTTCGTCATTTTTTTCAAATCTTCAAAAATGATGAAAAACGGCGCGCTATAGTATGCCGTACGATATGGGCTTTAGCCCATGGTCCAAAATGATGAGAAACGAGGCTAACTTTTTTTTTCAAAATTTCAAAAAACATGGGCTATAACCTTTCGTTTTTGTCATTTCGTCATTTTTTTCAAATCTTCAAAAATGATGAAAAACGGCACGCTATAGTATGCCGTACGATATGGGCTATAGCCCATGGTCCAAAATGATGAGAAACGAGGCTAACTTTTTTTTTCAAAATTTCAAAAAACATGGGCTATAACCTTTCGTTTTTGTCATTTCGTCATTTTTTTCAAATCTTCAAAAATGATGAAAAACGGCGCGCTATAGTATGCCGTACGATATGGGCTAGAGCCCATGGTCCAAAATGATGAGAAACGAGGCTAACTTTTTTTTTCAAAATTTCAAAAACATGGGCTATAACCTTTCGTTTTTGTCATTTTGTCATTTTTTTCAAATCTTCAAAAATGATGAAAAACGGCGCGCTATAGTATGCCGTACGATATGGGCTATAGCCCATGGTCCAAAATGATGAGAAACGAGGCTAACTTTTTTTTTCAAAATTTCAAAAAACATGGGCTATAACCTTTCGTTTTTGTCATTTCGTCATTTTTTTCAAATCTTCAAAAATGATGAAAAACGGTGCGCTATAGTATGCCGTACGATATGGGCTATAGCCTATGGTCCAAAATGATGAGAAACGAGGCTAACTTTTTTTTTTTTTTTTCAAAAAACATGGGCTATAACCTTTCGTTTTTGTCATTTCGTCATTTTTTTTAAATCTTCAAAAATGATGAAAAACGGCGCGCTATAGTATGCCGTACGATATGGGCTATAGCCCATGGTCCAAAATGATGAGAAACGAGGCTAACTTTTTTTTTCAAAATTTCAAAAAACATGGGCTATAACCCATCGTTTTTGTCATTTCGTCATTTTTTTCAAATATTTAAAAATGATGAAAAACGGCGCGCTATAGTATGCCGTACGATATGGGCTATAGCCCATGGTCCAAAATGATGAGAAACGAGGCTAACTTTTTTTTTCAAAATTTCAAAAAACATGGGCTATAACCTTTCGTTTTTGTCATTTCGTAATTTTTTTCAAATCTTCAAAAATGATGAAAAACGGCGCGCTATAGTATGCCGTACGATATGGGCTATAGCCCATGGTCCAAAATGATGAGAAACGAGGCTAACTTTTTTTTTCAAAATTTCAAAAAACATGGGCTATAACCTTTCGTTTTTGTCATTTTGTCATTTTTTTCAAATCTTCAAAAATGATGAAAAACGGCGCGCTATAGTATGCCGTACGATATGGGCTATAGCCCATGGTCCAAAATGATGAGAAACGAGGCTAACTTTTTTTTTCAAAATTTCAAAAAACATGGGCTATAACCTTTCGTTTTTGTCATTTCGTCATTTTTTTCAAATCTTCAAAAATGATGAAAAACGGCGCGCTATAGTATGCCGTACGATATGGGCTATAGCCCATGGTCCAAAATGATGAGAAACGAGGCTAACTTTTTTTTTCAAAATTTCAAAAAACATGGGCTATAACCTTTCGTTTTTGTCATTTCGTAATTTTTTCAAATCTTTAAAAATGATGAAAAACGGCGCGCTATAGAATGCCGTACGATATGGGCTATAGCCCATGGTCCAAAATGATGAGAAACGAGGCTAACTTTTTTTTTCAAAATTTCAAAAAACATGGGCTATAACCTTTCGTTTTTGTCATTTTGTCATTTTTTTCAAATCTTCAAAAATGATGAAAAACGGCGCGCTATAGTATGCCGTACGATATGGGCTATAGCCCATGGTCCAAAATGATGAGAAACGAGGCTAACTTTTTTTTTCAAAATTTAAAAAAACATGGGCTATAACCTTTCGTTTTTGTCATTTCGTCATTTTTTTCAAATCTTCAAAAATGATGAAAAACGGCGCGCTATAGTATGCCGTACGATATGGGCTATAGCCCATGGTCCAAAATGATGAGAAACGAGGCTAACTTTTTTTTTCAAAATTTCAAAAAACATGGGCTATAACCTTTCGTTTTTGTCATTTCGTAATTTTTTTCAAATCTTCAAAAATGATGAAAAACGGCGCGCTATAGTATGCCGTACGATATGGGCTATAGCCCATGGTCCAAAATGATGAGAAACGAGGCTAACTTTTTTTTTCAAAATTTCAAAAAACATGGGCTATAACCTTTCGTTTTTGTCATTTCGTCATTTTTTTCAAATCTTCAAAAATGATGAAAAACGGCGCGCTATAGTATGCCGTACGATATGGGCTATAGCCCATGGTCCAAAATGATGAAAAACGAGGCTAACTTTTTTTTTCAAAATTTCAAAAAACATGGGCTATAACCTTTCGTTTTTGTCATTTCGTCATTTTTTTCAAATCTTCAAAAATGATGAAAAACGGCGCGCTATAGTATGCCGTACGATATGGGCTATAGCCCATGGTCCAAAATGATGAGAAACGAGGCTAACTTTTTTTTTCAAAATTTCAAAAAACATGGGCTATAACCTTTCGTTTTTGTCATTTCGTAATTTTTTCAAATCTTTAAAAATGATGAAAAACGGCGCGCTATAGAATGCCGTACGATATGGGCTATAGCCCATGGTCCAAAATGATGAGAAACGAGGCTAACTTTTTTTTTCAAAATTTCAAAAAACATGGGCTATAACCTTTCGTTTTTGTCATTTTGTCATTTTTTTCAAATCTTCAAAAATGATGAAAAACGGCGCGCTATAGTATGCCGTACGATATGGGCTATAGCCCATGGTCCAAAATGATGAGAAACGAGGCTAACTTTTTTTTTCAAAATTTCAAAAAACATGGGCTATAACCTTTCGTTTTTGTCATTTCGTCATTTTTTTCAAATCTTCAAAAATGATGAAAAACGGCGCGCTATAGTATGCCGTACGATATGGGCTATAGCCCATGGTCCAAAATGATGAGAAACGAGGCTAACTTTTTTTTTCAAAATTTCAAAAAACATGGGCTATAACCTTTCGTTTTTGTCATTTCGTCATTTTTTTCAAATCTTCAAAAATGATGAAAAACGGCGCGCTATAGTATGCCGTACGATATGGGCTATAGCCCATGGTCCAAAATGATGAGAAACGAGGCTAACTTTTTTTTTCAAAATTTCAAAAAACATGGGCTATAACCTTTCGTTTTTGTCATTTTGTCATTTTTTTCAAATCTTCAAAAATGATGAAAAACGGCGCGCTATAGTATGCCGTACGATATGGGCTATAGCCCATGGTCCAAAATGATGAGAAACGAGGCTAACTTTTTTTTTCAAAATTTCAAAAAACATGGGCTATAACCTTTCGTTTTTGTCATTTCGTCATTTTTTTCAAATCTTCAAAAATGATGAAAAACGGCGCGCTATAGTATGCCGTACGATATGGGCTATAGCCCATGGTCCAAAATGATGAGAAACGAGGCTAACTTTTTTTTTCAAAATTTCAAAAAACATGGGCTATAACCTTTCGTTTTTGTCATTTCGTCATTTTTTTCAAATCTTCAAAAATGATGAAAAACGGCGCGCTATAGTATGCCGTACGATATGGGCTATAGCCCATGGTCCAAAATGATGAGAAACGAGGCTAACTTTTTTTTTCAAAATTTCAAAAAACATGGGCTATAACCTTTCGTTTTTGTCATTTCGTAATTTTTTCAAATCTTTAAAAATGATGAAAAACGGCGCGCTATAGAATGCCGTACGATATGGGCTATAGCCCATGGTCCAAAATGATGAGAAACGAGGCTAACTTTTTTTTTCAAAATTTCAAAAAACATGGGCTATAACCTTTCGTTTTTGTCATTTTGTCATTTTTTTCAAATCTTCAAAAATGATGAAAAACGGCACGCTATAGTATGCCGTACGATATGGGCTATAGCCCATGGTCCAAAATGATGAGAAACGAGGCTAACTTTTTTTTTCAAAATTTCAAAAAACATGGGCTATAACCTTTCGTTTTTGTCATTTCGTCATTTTTTTCAAATCTTCAAAAATGATGAAAAACGGCGCGCTATAGTATGCCGTACGATATGGGCTATAGCCCATGGTCCAAAATGATGAGAAACGAGGCTAACTTTTTTTTTCAAAATTTCAAAAAACATGGGCTATAACCTTTCGTTTTTGTCATTTTGTCATTTTTTTCAAATCTTCAAAAATGATGAAAAACGGCGCGCTATAGTATGCCGTACGATATGGGCTATAGCCCATGGTCCAAAATGATGAGAAACGAGGCTAACTTTTTTTTTCAAAATTTCAAAAAACATGGGCTATAACCTTTCGTTTTTGTCATTTCGTCATTTTTTCAAATCTTCAAAAATGATGAAAAACGGCGCGCTATAGTATGCCGTACGATATGGGCTATAGCCCATGGTCCAAAATGATGAGAAAAGAGGCTAACTTTTTTTTTCAAAATTTCAAAAAACATGGGCTATAACCTTTCGTTTTTGTCATTTCGTAATTTTTTTCAAATCTTTAAAAATGATGAAAAACGGCGCGCTATAGAATGCCGTACGATATGGGCTATAGCCCATGGTCCAAAATGATGAGAAACGAGGCTAACTTTTTTTTTCAAAATTTCAAAAAACATGGGCTATAACCTTTCGTTTTTGTCATTTTGTCATTTTTTTCAAATCTTCAAAAATGATGAAAAACGGCGCGCTATAGTATGCCGTACGATATGGGCTATAGCCCATGGTCCAAAATGATGAGAAACGAGGCTAACTTTTTTTTTCAAAATTTCAAAAAACATGGGCTATAACCTTTCGTTTTGTCATTTTGTCATTTTTTTCAAATCTTCAAAAATGATGAAAAACGGCGCGCTATAGTATGCCGTACGATATGGGCTATAGCCCATGGTCCAAAATGATGAGAAACGAGGCTAACTTTTTTTTTCAAAATTTCAAAAAACATGGGCTATAACCCATCGTTTTTGTCATTTCGTAATTTTTTTCAAATCTTTAAAAATGATGAAAAACGGCGCGCTATAGTATGCCGTACGATATGGGCTATAGCCCATGGTCCAAAATGATGAGAAACGAGGCTAACTTTTTTTTCCAAAATTTCAAAAAACATGGGCTATAACCTTTCGTTTTTGTCATTTCGTCATTTTTTTCAAATCTTCAAAAATGATGAAAAACGGCGCGCTATAGTATGCCGTACGATATGGGCTATAGCCCATGGTCCAAAATGATGAGAAACGAGGCTAACTTTTTTTTTCAAAATTTCAAAAAACATGGGCTATAACCTTTCGTTTTTGTCATTTCGTCATTTTTTTCAAATCTTCAAAAATGATGAAAAACGGCGCGCTATAGTATGCCGTACGATATGGGCTATAGCCCATGGTCCAAAATGATGAGAAACGAGGCTAACTTTTTTTTTCAAAATTTCAAAAAACATGGGCTATAACCTTTCGTTTTTGTCATTTTGTCATTTTTTTCAAATCTTCAAAAATGATGAAAAACGGCGCGCTATAGTATGCCGTACGATATGGGCTATAGCCCATGGTCCAAAATGATGAGAAACGAGGCTAACTTTTTTTTTCAAAATTTCAAAAAACATGGGCTATAACCTTTCGTTTTTGTCATTTCGTCATTTTTTTCAAATCTTCAAAAATGATGAAAAACTGCGCGCTATAGTATGCCGTACGATATGGGCTATAGCCCATGGTCCAAAATGATGAGAAACGAGGCTAACTTTTTTTTTCAAAATTTCAAAAAACATGGGCTATAACCTTTCGTTTTTGTCATTTCGTCATTTTTTTCAAATCTTCAAAAATGATGAAAAACGGCGCGCTATAGTATGCCGTACGATATGGGCTATAGCCCATGGTCCAAAATGATGAGAAACGAGGCTAACTTTTTTTTTCAAAATTTCAAAAAACATGGGCTATAACCTTTCGTTTTTGTCATTTCGTAATTTTTTCAAATCTTTAAAAATGATGAAAAACGGCGCGCTATAGAATGCCGTACGATATGGGCTATAGCCCATGGTCCAAAATGATGAGAAACGAGGCTAACTTTTTTTTTCAAAATTTCAAAAAACATGGGCTATAACCTTTCGTTTTTGTCATTTTGTCATTTTTTTCAAATCTTCAAAAATGATTAAAAACGGCGCGCTATAGTATGCCGTACGATATGGGCTATAGCCCATGGTCCAAAATGATGAGAAACGAGGCTAACTTTTTTTTTCAAAATTTCAAAAAACATGGGCTATAACCTTTCGTTTTTGTCATTTCGTCATTTTTTTCAAATCTTCAAAAATGATGAAAAACGGCGCGCTATAGTATGCCGTACGATATGGGCTATAGCCCATGGTCCAAAATGATGAGAAACGAGGCTAACTTTTTTTTTCAAAATTTCAAAAAACATGGGCTATAACCTTTCGTTTTTGTCATTTTGTCATTTTTTTCAAATCTTCAAAAATGATGAAAAACGGCGCGCTATAGTATGCCGTACGATATGGGCTATAGCCCATGGTCCAAAATGATGAGAAACGAGGCTAACTTTTTTTTTCAAAATTTCAAAAAACATGGGCTATAACCTTTCGTTTTTGTCATTTCGTCATTTTTTCAAATCTTCAAAAATGATGAAAAACGGCGCGCTATAGTATGCCGTACGATATGGGCTATAGCCCATGGTCCAAAATGATGAGAAAAGAGGCTAACTTTTTTTTTCAAAATTTCAAAAAACATGGGCTATAACCTTTCGTTTTTGTCATTTCGTAATTTTTTTCAAATCTTTAAAAATGATGAAAAACGGCGCGCTATAGAATGCCGTACGATATGGGCTATAACCCATGGTCCAAAATGATGAGAAACGAGGCTAACTTTTTTTTTCAAAATTTCAAAAAACATGGGCTATAACCTTTCGTTTTTGTCATTTTGTCATTTTTTTCAAATCTTCAAAAATGATGAAAAACGGCGCGCTATAGTATGCCGTACGATATGGGCTATAGCCCATGGTCCAAAATGATGAGAAACGAGGCTAACTTTTTTTTTCAAAATTTCAAAAAACATGGGCTATAACCTTTCGTTTTGTCATTTTGTCATTTTTTTCAAATCTTCAAAAATGATGAAAAACGGCGCGCTATAGTATGCCGTACGATATGGGCTATAGCCCATGGTCCAAAATGATGAGAAACGAGGCTAACTTTTTTTTTCAAAATTTCAAAAAACATGGGCTATAACCCATCGTTTTTGTCATTTCGTAATTTTTTTCAAATCTTTAAAAATGATGAAAAACGGCGCGCTATAGTATGCCGTACGATATGGGCTATAGCCCATGGTCCAAAATGATGAGAAACGAGGCTAACTTTTTTTTTCAAAATTTCAAAAAACATGGGCTATAACCTTTCGTTTTTGTCATTTCGTCATTTTTTTCAAATCTTCAAAAATGATGAAAAACGGCGCGCTATAGTATGCCGTACGATATGGGCTATAGCCCATGGTCCAAAATGATGAGAAACGAGGCTAACTTTTTTTTTCAAAATTTCAAAAAACATGGGCTATAACCTTTAGTTTTTGTCATTTCGTCATTTTTTCAAATCTTTAAAAATGATGAAAAACGGCGCGCTATAGAATGCCGTACGATATGGGCTATAGCCCATGGTCCAAAATGATGAGAAACGAGGCTAACTTTTTTTTTCAAAATTTCAAAAAACATGGGCTATAACCTTTCGTTTTTGTCATTTTGTCATTTTTTTCAAATCTTCAAAAATGATGAAAAACGGCGCGCTATAGTATGCCGTACGATATGGGCTATAGCCCATGGTCCAAAATGATGAGAAACGAGGCTAACTTTTTTTTTCAAAATTTCAAAAAACATGGGCTATATATAACCTTTCGTTTTTGTCATTTCGTCATTTTTTTCAAATCTTCAAAAATGATGAAAAACGGCGCGCTATAGTATGCCGTACGATATGGGCTATAGCCCATGGTCCAAAATGATGAGAAACGAGGCTAACTTTTTTTTTTCAAAATTTCAAAAAACATGGGCTATAACCTTTTGTTTTTGTCATTTCGTCATTTTTTTCAAATCTTCAAAAATGATGAAAAACGGCGCGCTATAGTATGCCGTACGATATGGGCTATAGCCCATGGTCCAAAATGATGAGAAACGAGGCTAACTTTTTTTTTCAAAATTTCAAAAAACATGGGCTATAACCCATCGTTTTTGTCATTTCGTCATTTTTTTCAAATCTTCAAAAATGATGAAAAACGGCGCGCTATAGTATGCCGTACGATATGGGCTATAGCCCATGGTCCAAAATGATGAGAAACGAGGCTAACTTTTTTTTTCAAAATTTCAAAAAACATGGGCTATAACCCATCGTTTTTGTCATTTCGTAATTTTTTTCAAATCTTTAAAAATGATGAAAAACGGCGCGCTATAGTATGCCGTACGATATGGGCTATAGCCCATGGTCCAAAATGATGAGAAACGAGGCTAACTTTTTTTTCCAAAATTTCAAAAAACATGGGCTATAACCTTTCGTTTTTGTCATTTCGTCATTTTTTTCAAATCTTCAAAAATGATGAAAAACGGCGCGCTATAGTATGCCGTACGATATGGGCTATAGCCCATGGTCCAAAATGATGAGAAACGAGGCTAACTTTTTTTTTCAAAATTTCAAAAAACATGGGCTATAACCCATCGTTTTTGTCATTTCGTAATTTTTTTCAAATCTTTAAAAATGATGAAAAACGGCGCGCTATAGTATGCCGTACGATATGGGCTATAGCCCATGGTCCAAAATGATGAGAAACGAGGCTAACTTTTTTTTCCAAAATTTCAAAAAACATGGGCTATAACCTTTCGTTTTTGTCATTTTGTCATTTTTTTCAAATCTTCAAAAATGATGAAAAACGGCGCGCTATAGTATGCCGTACGATATGGGCTATAGCCCATGGTCCAAAATGATGAGAAACGAGGCTAACTTTTTTTTTCAAAATTTCAAAAAACATGGGCTATAACCTTTCGTTTTGTCATTTTGTCATTTTTTTCAAATCTTCAAAAATGATGAAAAACGGCGCGCTATAGTATGCCGTACGATATGGGCTATAGCCCATGGTCCAAAATGATGAGAAACGAGGCTAACTTTTTTTTTCAAAATTTCAAAAAACATGGGCTATAACCTTTCGTTTTTGTCATTTCGTCATTTTTTTCAAATCTTCAATAATGATGAAAAACGGCGCGCTATAGTATGCCGTACGATATGGGCTATAGCCCATGGTCCAAAATGATGAGAAACGAGGCTAACTTTTTTTTTCAAAATTTCAAAAAACATGGGCTATAACCTTTCGTTTTTGTCATTTCGTCATTTTTTTCAAATCTTCAAAAATGATGAAAAACGGCACGCTATAGTATGCCGTACGATATGGGCTATAGCCCATGGTCCAAAATGATGAGAAACGAGGCTAACCTTTTTTTTCAAAATTTCAAAAAACATGGGCTATAACCTTTCGTTTTTGTCATTTCGTCATTTTTTTCAAATCTTCAAAAATGATGAAAAACGGCGCGCTATAGTATGCCGTACGATATGGGCTATAGCCCATGGTCCAAAATGATGAGAAACGAGGCTAACTTTTTTTTTCAAAATTTCAAAAAACATGGGCTATAACCTTTCGTTTTTGTCATTTCGTCATTTTTTTCAAATCTTCAAAAATGATGAAAAACGGTGCGCTATAGTATGCCGTACGATATGGGCTATAGCCCATGGTCCAAAATGATGAGAAACGAGGCTAACTTTTTTTTTTTTAATTTAAAAAAACATGGGCTATAACCTTTCGTTTTTGTCATTTCGTCATTTTTTTCAAATCTTCAAAAATGATGAAAAACGGCGCGCTATAGTATGCCGTACGATATGGGCTATAGCCCATGGTCCAAAATGATGAGAAACGAGGCTAACTTTTTTTTTCAAAATTTCAAAAAACATGGGCTATAACCTTTCGTTTTTGTCATTTCGTCATTTTTTTCAAATCTTCAAAAATGATGAAAAACGGCGCGCTATAGTATGCCGTACGATATGGGCTATAGCCCATGGTCCAAAATGATGAGAAACGAGGCTAACTTTTTTTTTCAAAATTTCAAAAAACATGGGCTATAACCTTTCGTTTTTGTCATTTCGTAATTTTTTCAAATCTTTAAAAATGATGAAAAACGGCGCGCTATAGAATGCCGTACGATATGGGCTATAGCCCATGGTCCAAAATGATGAGAAACGAGGCTAACTTTTTTTTTCAAAATTTCAAAAAACATGGGCTATAACCTTTCGTTTTTGTCATTTTGTCATTTTTTTCAAATCTTCAAAAATGATGAAAAACGGCGCGCTATAGTATGCCGTACGATATGGGCTATAGCCCATGGTCCAAAATGATGAGAAACGAGGCTAACTTTTTTTTTCAAAATTTAAAAAAACATGGGCTATAACCTTTCGTTTTTGTCATTTCGTCATTTTTTTCAAATCTTCAAAAATGATGAAAAACGGCGCGCTATAGTATGCCGTACGATATGGGCTATAGCCCATGGTCCAAAATGATGAGAAACGAGGCTAACTTTTTTTTTCAAAATTTCAAAAAACATGGGCTATAACCTTTCGTTTTTGTCATTTCGTAATTTTTTTCAAATCTTCAAAAATGATGAAAAACGGCGCGCTATAGTATGCCGTACGATATGGGCTATAGCCCATGGTCCAAAATGATGAGAAACGAGGCTAACTTTTTTTTTCAAAATTTCAAAAAACATGGGCTATAACCTTTCGTTTTTGTCATTTCGTCATTTTTTTCAAATCTTCAAAAATGATGAAAAACGGCGCGCTATAGTATGCCGTACGATATGGGCTATAGCCCATGGTCCAAAATGATGAAAAACGAGGCTAACTTTTTTTTTCAAAATTTCAAAAAACATGGGCTATAACCTTTCGTTTTTGTCATTTCGTCATTTTTTTCAAATCTTCAAAAATGATGAAAAACGGCGCGCTATAGTATGCCGTACGATATGGGCTATAGCCCATGGTCCAAAATGATGAGAAACGAGGCTAACTTTTTTTTTCAAAATTTCAAAAAACATGGGCTATAACCTTTCGTTTTTGTCATTTCGTAATTTTTTCAAATCTTTAAAAATGATGAAAAACGGCGCGCTATAGAATGCCGTACGATATGGGCTATAGCCCATGGTCCAAAATGATGAGAAACGAGGCTAACTTTTTTTTTCAAAATTTCAAAAAACATGGGCTATAACCTTTCGTTTTTGTCATTTTGTCATTTTTTTCAAATCTTCAAAAATGATGAAAAACGGCGCGCTATAGTATGCCGTACGATATGGGCTATAGCCCATGGTCCAAAATGATGAGAAACGAGGCTAACTTTTTTTTTCAAAATTTCAAAAAACATGGGCTATAACCTTTCGTTTTTGTCATTTCGTCATTTTTTTCAAATCTTCAAAAATGATGAAAAACGGCGCGCTATAGTATGCCGTACGATATGGGCTATAGCCCATGGTCCAAAATGATGAGAAACGAGGCTAACTTTTTTTTTCAAAATTTCAAAAAACATGGGCTATAACCTTTCGTTTTTGTCATTTCGTCATTTTTTTCAAATCTTCAAAAATGATGAAAAACGGCGCGCTATAGTATGCCGTACGATATGGGCTATAGCCCATGGTCCAAAATGATGAGAAACGAGGCTAACTTTTTTTTTCAAAATTTCAAAAAACATGGGCTATAACCTTTCGTTTTTGTCATTTTGTCATTTTTTTCAAATCTTCAAAAATGATGAAAAACGGCGCGCTATAGTATGCCGTACGATATGGGCTATAGCCCATGGTCCAAAATGATGAGAAACGAGGCTAACTTTTTTTTTCAAAATTTCAAAAAACATGGGCTATAACCTTTCGTTTTTGTCATTTCGTCATTTTTTTCAAATCTTCAAAAATGATGAAAAACGGCGCGCTATAGTATGCCGTACGATATGGGCTATAGCCCATGGTCCAAAATGATGAGAAACGAGGCTAACTTTTTTTTTCAAAATTTCAAAAAACATGGGCTATAACCTTTCGTTTTTGTCATTTCGTCATTTTTTTCAAATCTTCAAAAATGATGAAAAACGGCGCGCTATAGTATGCCGTACGATATGGGCTATAGCCCATGGTCCAAAATGATGAGAAACGAGGCTAACTTTTTTTTTCAAAATTTCAAAAAACATGGGCTATAACCTTTCGTTTTTGTCATTTCGTAATTTTTTCAAATCTTTAAAAATGATGAAAAACGGCGCGCTATAGAATGCCGTACGATATGGGCTATAGCCCATGGTCCAAAATGATGAGAAACGAGGCTAACTTTTTTTTTCAAAATTTCAAAAAACATGGGCTATAACCTTTCGTTTTTGTCATTTTGTCATTTTTTTCAAATCTTCAAAAATGATGAAAAACGGCACGCTATAGTATGCCGTACGATATGGGCTATAGCCCATGGTCCAAAATGATGAGAAACGAGGCTAACTTTTTTTTTCAAAATTTCAAAAAACATGGGCTATAACCTTTCGTTTTTGTCATTTCGTCATTTTTTTCAAATCTTCAAAAATGATGAAAAACGGCGCGCTATAGTATGCCGTACGATATGGGCTATAGCCCATGGTCCAAAATGATGAGAAACGAGGCTAACTTTTTTTTTCAAAATTTCAAAAAACATGGGCTATAACCTTTCGTTTTTGTCATTTTGTCATTTTTTTCAAATCTTCAAAAATGATGAAAAACGGCGCGCTATAGTATGCCGTACGATATGGGCTATAGCCCATGGTCCAAAATGATGAGAAACGAGGCTAACTTTTTTTTTCAAAATTTCAAAAAACATGGGCTATAACCTTTCGTTTTTGTCATTTCGTCATTTTTTCAAATCTTCAAAAATGATGAAAAACGGCGCGCTATAGTATGCCGTACGATATGGGCTATAGCCCATGGTCCAAAATGATGAGAAAAGAGGCTAACTTTTTTTTTCAAAATTTCAAAAAACATGGGCTATAACCTTTCGTTTTTGTCATTTCGTAATTTTTTTCAAATCTTTAAAAATGATGAAAAACGGCGCGCTATAGAATGCCGTACGATATGGGCTATAGCCCATGGTCCAAAATGATGAGAAACGAGGCTAACTTTTTTTTTCAAAATTTCAAAAAACATGGGCTATAACCTTTCGTTTTTGTCATTTTGTCATTTTTTTCAAATCTTCAAAAATGATGAAAAACGGCGCGCTATAGTATGCCGTACGATATGGGCTATAGCCCATGGTCCAAAATGATGAGAAACGAGGCTAACTTTTTTTTTCAAAATTTCAAAAAACATGGGCTATAACCTTTCGTTTTGTCATTTTGTCATTTTTTTCAAATCTTCAAAAATGATGAAAAACGGCGCGCTATAGTATGCCGTACGATATGGGCTATAGCCCATGGTCCAAAATGATGAGAAACGAGGCTAACTTTTTTTTTCAAAATTTCAAAAAACATGGGCTATAACCCATCGTTTTTGTCATTTCGTAATTTTTTTCAAATCTTTAAAAATGATGAAAAACGGCGCGCTATAGTATGCCGTACGATATGGGCTATAGCCCATGGTCCAAAATGATGAGAAACGAGGCTAACTTTTTTTTCCAAAATTTCAAAAAACATGGGCTATAACCTTTCGTTTTTGTCATTTCGTCATTTTTTTCAAATCTTCAAAAATGATGAAAAACGGCGCGCTATAGTATGCCGTACGATATGGGCTATAGCCCATGGTCCAAAATGATGAGAAACGAGGCTAACTTTTTTTTTCAAAATTTCAAAAAACATGGGCTATAACCTTTCGTTTTTGTCATTTCGTCATTTTTTTCAAATCTTCAAAAATGATGAAAAACGGCGCGCTATAGTATGCCGTACGATATGGGCTATAGCCCATGGTCCAAAATGATGAGAAACGAGGCTAACTTTTTTTTTCAAAATTTCAAAAAACATGGGCTATAACCTTTCGTTTTTGTCATTTTGTCATTTTTTTCAAATCTTCAAAAATGATGAAAAACGGCGCGCTATAGTATGCCGTACGATATGGGCTATAGCCCATGGTCCAAAATGATGAGAAACGAGGCTAACTTTTTTTTTCAAAATTTCAAAAAACATGGGCTATAACCTTTCGTTTTTGTCATTTCGTCATTTTTTTCAAATCTTCAAAAATGATGAAAAACTGCGCGCTATAGTATGCCGTACGATATGGGCTATAGCCCATGGTCCAAAATGATGAGAAACGAGGCTAACTTTTTTTTTCAAAATTTCAAAAAACATGGGCTATAACCTTTCGTTTTTGTCATTTCGTCATTTTTTTCAAATCTTCAAAAATGATGAAAAACGGCGCGCTATAGTATGCCGTACGATATGGGCTATAGCCCATGGTCCAAAATGATGAGAAACGAGGCTAACTTTTTTTTTCAAAATTTCAAAAAACATGGGCTATAACCTTTCGTTTTTGTCATTTCGTAATTTTTTCAAATCTTTAAAAATGATGAAAAACGGCGCGCTATAGAATGCCGTACGATATGGGCTATAGCCCATGGTCCAAAATGATGAGAAACGAGGCTAACTTTTTTTTTCAAAATTTCAAAAAACATGGGCTATAACCTTTCGTTTTTGTCATTTTGTCATTTTTTTCAAATCTTCAAAAATGATTAAAAACGGCGCGCTATAGTATGCCGTACGATATGGGCTATAGCCCATGGTCCAAAATGATGAGAAACGAGGCTAACTTTTTTTTTCAAAATTTCAAAAAACATGGGCTATAACCTTTCGTTTTTGTCATTTCGTCATTTTTTTCAAATCTTCAAAAATGATGAAAAACGGCGCGCTATAGTATGCCGTACGATATGGGCTATAGCCCATGGTCCAAAATGATGAGAAACGAGGCTAACTTTTTTTTTCAAAATTTCAAAAAACATGGGCTATAACCTTTCGTTTTTGTCATTTTGTCATTTTTTTCAAATCTTCAAAAATGATGAAAAACGGCGCGCTATAGTATGCCGTACGATATGGGCTATAGCCCATGGTCCAAAATGATGAGAAACGAGGCTAACTTTTTTTTTCAAAATTTCAAAAAACATGGGCTATAACCTTTCGTTTTTGTCATTTCGTCATTTTTTCAAATCTTCAAAAATGATGAAAAACGGCGCGCTATAGTATGCCGTACGATATGGGCTATAGCCCATGGTCCAAAATGATGAGAAAAGAGGCTAACTTTTTTTTTCAAAATTTCAAAAAACATGGGCTATAACCTTTCGTTTTTGTCATTTCGTAATTTTTTTCAAATCTTTAAAAATGATGAAAAACGGCGCGCTATAGAATGCCGTACGATATGGGCTATAACCCATGGTCCAAAATGATGAGAAACGAGGCTAACTTTTTTTTTCAAAATTTCAAAAAACATGGGCTATAACCTTTCGTTTTTGTCATTTTGTCATTTTTTTCAAATCTTCAAAAATGATGAAAAACGGCGCGCTATAGTATGCCGTACGATATGGGCTATAGCCCATGGTCCAAAATGATGAGAAACGAGGCTAACTTTTTTTTTCAAAATTTCAAAAAACATGGGCTATAACCTTTCGTTTTGTCATTTTGTCATTTTTTTCAAATCTTCAAAAATGATGAAAAACGGCGCGCTATAGTATGCCGTACGATATGGGCTATAGCCCATGGTCCAAAATGATGAGAAACGAGGCTAACTTTTTTTTTCAAAATTTCAAAAAACATGGGCTATAACCCATCGTTTTTGTCATTTCGTAATTTTTTTCAAATCTTTAAAAATGATGAAAAACGGCGCGCTATAGTATGCCGTACGATATGGGCTATAGCCCATGGTCCAAAATGATGAGAAACGAGGCTAACTTTTTTTTTCAAAATTTCAAAAAACATGGGCTATAACCTTTCGTTTTTGTCATTTCGTCATTTTTTTCAAATCTTCAAAAATGATGAAAAACGGCGCGCTATAGTATGCCGTACGATATGGGCTATAGCCCATGGTCCAAAATGATGAGAAACGAGGCTAACTTTTTTTTTCAAAATTTCAAAAAACATGGGCTATAACCTTTAGTTTTTGTCATTTCGTCATTTTTTCAAATCTTTAAAAATGATGAAAAACGGCGCGCTATAGAATGCCGTACGATATGGGCTATAGCCCATGGTCCAAAATGATGAGAAACGAGGCTAACTTTTTTTTTCAAAATTTCAAAAAACATGGGCTATAACCTTTCGTTTTTGTCATTTTGTCATTTTTTTCAAATCTTCAAAAATGATGAAAAACGGCGCGCTATAGTATGCCGTACGATATGGGCTATAGCCCATGGTCCAAAATGATGAGAAACGAGGCTAACTTTTTTTTTCAAAATTTCAAAAAACATGGGCTATAGATAACCTTTCGTTTTTGTCATTTCGTCATTTTTTTCAAATCTTCAAAAATGATGAAAAACGGCGCGCTATAGTATGCCGTACGATATGGGCTATAGCCCATGGTCCAAAATGATGAGAAACGAGGCTAACTTTTTTTTTTCAAAATTTCAAAAAACATGGGCTATAACCTTTTGTTTTTGTCATTTCGTCATTTTTTTCAAATCTTCAAAAATGATGAAAAACGGCGCGCTATAGTATGCCGTACGATATGGGCTATAGCCCATGGTCCAAAATGATGAGAAACGAGGCTAACTTTTTTTTTCAAAATTTCAAAAAACATGGGCTATAACCCATCGTTTTTGTCATTTCGTCATTTTTTTCAAATCTTCAAAAATGATGAAAAACGGCGCGCTATAGTATGCCGTACGATATGGGCTATAGCCCATGGTCCAAAATGATGAGAAACGAGGCTAACTTTTTTTTTCAAAATTTCAAAAAACATGGGCTATAACCCATCGTTTTTGTCATTTCGTAATTTTTTTCAAATCTTTAAAAATGATGAAAAACGGCGCGCTATAGTATGCCGTACGATATGGGCTATAGCCCATGGTCCAAAATGATGAGAAACGAGGCTAACTTTTTTTTCCAAAATTTCAAAAAACATGGGCTATAACCTTTCGTTTTTGTCATTTCGTCATTTTTTTCAAATCTTCAAAAATGATGAAAAACGGCGCGCTATAGTATGCCGTACGATATGGGCTATAGCCCATGGTCCAAAATGATGAGAAACGAGGCTAACTTTTTTTTTCAAAATTTCAAAAAACATGGGCTATAACCCATCGTTTTTGTCATTTCGTAATTTTTTTCAAATCTTTAAAAATGATGAAAAACGGCGCGCTATAGTATGCCGTACGATATGGGCTATAGCCCATGGTCCAAAATGATGAGAAACGAGGCTAACTTTTTTTTCCAAAATTTCAAAAAACATGGGCTATAACCTTTCGTTTTTGTCATTTTGTCATTTTTTTCAAATCTTCAAAAATGATGAAAAACGGCGCGCTATAGTATGCCGTACGATATGGGCTATAGCCCATGGTCCAAAATGATGAGAAACGAGGCTAACTTTTTTTTTCAAAATTTCAAAAAACATGGGCTATAACCTTTCGTTTTGTCATTTTGTCATTTTTTTCAAATCTTCAAAAATGATGAAAAACGGCGCGCTATAGTATGCCGTACGATATGGGCTATAGCCCATGGTCCAAAATGATGAGAAACGAGGCTAACTTTTTTTTTCAAAATTTCAAAAAACATGGGCTATAACCTTTCGTTTTTGTCATTTCGTCATTTTTTTCAAATCTTCAATAATGATGAAAAACGGCGCGCTATAGTATGCCGTACGATATGGGCTATAGCCCATGGTCCAAAATGATGAGAAACGAGGCTAACTTTTTTTTTCAAAATTTCAAAAAACATGGGCTATAACCTTTCGTTTTTGTCATTTCGTCATTTTTTTCAAATCTTCAAAAATGATGAAAAACGGCACGCTATAGTATGCCGTACGATATGGGCTATAGCCCATGGTCCAAAATGATGAGAAACGAGGCTAACCTTTTTTTTCAAAATTTCAAAAAACATGGGCTATAACCTTTCGTTTTTGTCATTTCGTCATTTTTTTCAAATCTTCAAAAATGATGAAAAACGGCGCGCTATAGTATGCCGTACGATATGGGCTATAGCCCATGGTCCAAAATGATGAGAAACGAGGCTAACTTTTTTTTTCAAAATTTCAAAAAACATGGGCTATAACCTTTCGTTTTTGTCATTTCGTCATTTTTTTCAAATCTTCAAAAATGATGAAAAACGGTGCGCTATAGTATGCCGTACGATATGGGCTATAGCCCATGGTCCAAAATGATGAGAAACGAGGCTAACTTTTTTTTTTTTAATTTAAAAAAACATGGGCTATAACCTTTCGTTTTTGTCATTTCGTCATTTTTTTCAAATCTTCAAAAATGATGAAAAACGGCGCGCTATAGTATGCCGTACGATATGGGCTATAGCCCATGGTCCAAAATGATGAGAAACGAGGCTAACTTTTTTTTTCAAAATTTCAAAAAACATGGGCTATAACCTTTCGTTTTCGTCATTTTTTTCAAATCTTCAAAAATGATGAAAAACGGCGCGCTATAGTATGCCGTACGATATGGGCTATAGCCCATGGTCCAAAATGATGTGAAACGAGGCTAACTTTTTTTTTCAAAATTTCAAAAAACATGGGCTATTACCTTTCGTTTTTGTCATTTCGTCATTTTTTTCAAATCTTCAAAAATGATGAAAAACGGCACGCTATAGTATGCCGTACGATATGGGCTATAGCCCATGGTCCAAAATGATGAGAAACGAGGCTAACCTTTTTTTTCAAAATTTCAAAAAACATGGGCTATAACCTTTCGTTTTTGTCATTTCGTCATTTTTTTCAAATCTTCAAAAATGATGAAAAACGGCGCGCTATAGTATGCCGTACGATATGGGATATAGCCCATGGTCCAAAATGATGAGAAACGAGGCTAACTTTTTTTTTCAAAATTTCAAAAAACATGGGCTATAACCTTTCGTTTTTGTCATTTCGTCATTTTTTTCAAATCTTCAAAAATGATGAAAAACGGCGCGCTATAGTATGCCGTACGATATGGGCTATAGCCCATGGTCCAAAATGATGAGAAACGAGGCTAACTTTTTTTTTTTTAATTTAAAAAAACATGGGCTATAACCTTTCGTTTTTGTCATTTCGTCATTTTTTTCAAATCTTCAAAAATGATGAAAAACGGCGCGCTATAGTATGCCGTACGATATGGGCTATAGCCCATGGTCCAAAATGATGAGAAACGAGGCTAACTTTTTTTTTCAAAATTTCAAAAAACATGGGCTATAACCTTTCGTTTTGTCATTTTGTCATTTTTTTCAAATCTTCAAAAATGATGAAAAACGGCGCGCTATAGTATGCCGTACGATATGGGCTATAGCCCATGGTCCAAAATGATGAGAAACGAGGCTAACTTTTTTTTTCAAAATTTCAAAAAACATGGGCTATAACCCATCGTTTTTGTCATTTCGTCATTTTTTTCAAATCTTCAAAAATGATGAAAAACGGCGCGCTATAGTATGCCGTACGATATGGGCTATAGCCCATGGTCCAAAATGATGAGAAACGAGGCTAACTTTTTTTTTCAAAATTTCAAAAAACATGGGCTATAACCCATCGTTTTTGTCATTTCGTCATTTTTTTCAAATCCTCAAAAATGATGAAAAACGGCGCGCTATAGTATGCCGTACGATATGGGCTATAGCCCATGGTCCAAAATGATGAGAAACGAGGCTAACTTTTTTTTTCAAAATTTCAAAAACATGGGCTATAACCCATCGTTTTTGTCATTTCGTCATTTTTTTCAAATCCTCAAAAATGGATTATACTATAGCGCGCCGTTTTTCATCATTTTTGAGGATTTGAAAAAAATGACGAAATTACAAAAACGATGGGTTATAGCCCATGTTTTTGAAATTTGGAAAAAAAAAGTTAGCCTCGTTTCTCATCATTTTGGACCATGGGCTATAGCCCATATCGTACGGCATACTATAGCACGCCGTTTTTCATCATTTTTGAGGATTTGAAAAAAATGACGAAATGACAAAAACGATGGGTTATAGCCCATGTTTTTGAAATTTGGAAAAAAAAAGTTAGCCTCGTTTCTCATCATTTTGGACCATGGGCTATAGCCCATATCGTACGGCATACTATAGCGCGCCGTTTTTCATCATTTTTGAGGATTTGAAAAAAATGACGAAATGACAAAAACGATGGGTTATAGCCCATGTTTTTGAAATTTTGAAAAAAAAAGTTAGCCTCGTTTCTCATCATTTTGGACCATGGGCTATAGCCCATATCGTACGGCATACTATAGCGCGCCGTTTTTCATCATTTTTGAGGATTTGAAAAAAATGACGAAATGACAAAAACGATGGGTTATAGCCCATGTTTTTGAAATTTTGAAAAAAAAAGTTAGCCTCGTTTCTTATCATTTTGGACCATGGGCTATAGCCCATATCGTACGGCATACTATAGCGCGCCGTTTTTCATCATTTTTGAGGATTTGAAAAAAATGACGAAATGACAAAAACGATGGGTTATAGCCCATGTTTTTGAAATTTTGAAAAAAAAAGTTAGCCTCGTTTCTCATCATTTTGGACCATGGGCTATAGCCCATATCGTACGGCATACTATAGCGCGCCGTTTTTCATCATTTTTGAGGATTTGAAAAAAATGACGAAATTACAAAAACGATGGGTTATAGCCCATGTTTTTGAAATTTGGAAAAAAAAAGTTAGCCTCGTTTCTCATCATTTTGGACCATGGGCTATAGCCCATATCGTACGGCATACTATAGCGCGCCGTTTTTCATCATTTGAGGATTTGAAAAAAAAGACGAAATGACAAAAACGATGGGTTATAGCCCATGTTTTTGAAATTTTGAAAAAAAAAGTTAGCCTCGTTTCTCATCATTTTGGACCATGGGCTATAGCCCATATCGTACGGCATACTATAGCGCGCCGTTTTTCATCATTTTTGAGGATTTGAAAAAAATGACGAAATGACAAAAACGATGGGTTATAGCCCATGTTTTTGAAATTTTGAAAAAAAAAGTTAGCCTCGTTTCTCATCATTTTGGACCATGGGCTATAGCCCATATCGTACAGCATACTATAGCGCGCCGTTTTTCATCATTTTTGAGGATTTGAAAAAAATGACGAAATGACAAAAACGATGGGTTATAGCCCATGTTTTTGAAATTTTGAAAAAAAAAGTTAGCCTCGTTTCTCATAATTTTGGACCATGGGCTATAGCCCATATCGTACGGCATACTATAGCGCGCCGTTTTTCATCATTTTTGAGGATTTGAAAAAAATGACGAAATGACAAAAACGATGGGTTATAGCCCATGTTTTTGAAATTTTGAAAAAAAAAGTTAGCCTCGTTTCTCATCATTTTGGACCATGGGCTATAGCCCATATCGTACGGCATACTATAGCGCGCCTTTTTTCAAGGTTTTG